>NW_020955597.1:582632-701375 GCF_003031625.1 Empidonax traillii | reverse complement strand
TTTTATGTTTAAGTATTACCTAAAGTCTTTTCATCTCTGCTGGTGATGTTGCTGCTGCTTCCCCCCGGGGAGAAGGCAGCGCGCACCCTGAAATGCGTCAGAGCGTTGCCATAAATGCTGAGCGCTCCGTTTTGTTCCCTTAATCCCTGCTGACTCCATCGTTTCTGGGCATTATTGGAAAAGTGCTCACCTCGGTGGCAATTACACATGGTCCACTAGGCTTGGTGTTCTCGCCTGCGTCATCACATGGAGTGGTGTTAGAAGTGGGTAGATCTTCCTGCGAAGAGGGAGGAAAACAACGGGGCAGGGAGGGTGTAAGTGGCTCTTCTTATCAGCAGGAAAAAAAAAAAAAAAGAGGATTTGTTCTCAAAGACTAAGCTGCTAATGCTGAATGACATAAAGAAAGAGATAAGAGAGCTGCTAAGGCGTTGAGGAGGGTTGTGGGGACAAAGTATGCTCTGCAAGGAGGATACAAAAGACAAAGCAAAGCAAAACCAGTGCAGTTATGGAAAGAAAAAATTAGCCCCTCCAAGCAGGAGCTTAGCAGAGAAAATGGGCTGCAGTCAGCAAGGTTATGATGTCTACGTCAAGGAAGCCAGGACAAGTAGAGGCTGCTGAGGATCATCCTCCAAGTAACAGACTCAAGATCCATAAGCAACAGAAGAGAAATTGAAAAGGTAAGGGGCTTGATTTTTCTCATCTTCCTCCAAAATAATTTACTATAGCTGCACTGCTTGGAAGAATGGCAGCATCAGGGTGGGTTGTTCCCATAATAGCTCCCCTGTCTTCCATTGATTGGTAACAAATAAGCTGCCAAGGCCAAAGGTGAAAAATTCCACTGATGTAATTATATCCTGAAACAAAAAGAAGTCTAAGAAATAACAGAGAATGGTGTCCAAGCCAATGTCTTGCTCGAGGAAAAGTATCACAAGACTAATGAATTTAGCTGGGAAGCCCAAATTACCTTCAGAACACATTAAAGCAATAAAATTTTTTGCAGTTTGATGCAATCAGGTGAACAGCCTGAAACAGAGGTGGCAGAACCTTTACTTTTCATTAAGTAGCCATGGATTACCCATAGAAAAAGGCTCTGATGAGATACTTTAGTGTTCCTCACAAATCTGAGAACTCCACTGGGGTCAAGCAGGATGTTCTGAGTATTGTCCAGATCTTTGATGTAGTTATAGGTGGGACATGGTGAAAGGAACTGGTGGAAAAAGCAAGACCAGCTGGCTTCAGACTTTCTGGAGTTGGTGATGTCTTACTAAGTTTTTACCTTGTTTCTTAACTTTACCTAGTAATAGTGGAAATGGGGATCTGACACAGCACAGCCATACACAGCCTTGTGTGTTTTGGTGTTTCCCCCAAATTGAGTTTATTTTTGTGGACTGAAATTTTAACACTGGCATGATCTATCCTTACTTCCTGCCATGGATTTTTCTGTATTTGCCATCTGAGCCTCTGGTGTGCTGGACAACACAAAGCAGTGCTGCTTCAAAACATAATAGTCGACTTGTTATTAGTAGCTTGTTTGTTTGTCCTCGGGCCTATTTATAAAAACAGCTCCAGGCAGAGAATTCGGCCAGCAGCCCAACCACTGAACAATTACAGATCTTTTCTCGGAGCAGTGTGTTCAGATCTATGCAATAATTCAGCAGCCAGCCGTAGTCCCTGCTCACATGTGTATGAAAGTATCCATTTTTGTGCATGGCCCCAAGTTTGTTCATTTTTAAAAAATAAAAACACAGTCTCAAAAGGTATCCCTGTTAATGCTATGAGAGTGCAAAATTTAACTTGCAGGTATCACTGTCAGTTCAGGAAAACCAGGCCCCAGCAATGTATGCAGGACTCAAAAGGAAGTCAAAGGGATCAAAGAGATATGAATAAAAAACTATGCATAGGCTGCAGAATCAGAGAAGGAATTCAAGGGACTGGTTCTCACCAAGGAGCAGGATTTCCAGCTCTCCACCATGAGGTTTAAGGAAAAGAAAAAGAAACCACTCTGTGAGGGAGAAGATTCATCTTATCATCTTATTTTGAGAGTGTAATGTAATATGTGTTTTTATTTGTGCTATGATACTTCACAGATTTCAGTTCACAAGTGTTCAGACAGCTGGGAGAGCATAGCAGGAGGATTTTGTGAGAATAGCCTGATAAACACCAGTCAGTAAAGAAGCCTTGTGAAAGGTGGGAATGTTCAGATGAGCCTTTGGAGGGAAGCCCATCCAACGGAGATTTCAGGCTTTGCACAAGGCTGGATCACTTCTCTGTATACAAAGTTCAGGAGTCACGAATGAGGACATCTCTGCTCAGAGAATGTGGGTTTGGTAACCAGATCGGTTGTATTTCAAGGGTTTGAAATGTTCTTTCTGCACTTGAAATGCGTGTCTGTGTTTGCTAGAGGTGGCGCAAGGTTTTTGGCAGTTTTGTGTTTGATTTATGATTTAAGCCTTAAGGAAGACCTGGAATTTGGGATTTAACCCCAGATCGCTATGGAACTTGTTAGCTGTTTAGATATTGGATTTTTAAAAACTGTTATTTTATTATTATTTCACCTCATTCTTCCTTGGAGGGAAAATAAAGCAAATCTATCTGGTTACTGCCATGGAGAGGTGTGGCAGGGACAATCTGATAACTTCCTCAGATAACTTAGGCCTGGCTTATATAAATATACCCCCGAAACATCCAGTCCCTCTATGATGTATATAGATGGAGGCAAATTCTGAAGTAGCTTAAAAAATCAACTGCTGTGCATAGGGCAGGAGTTGGAAGTGCAGAAGCCCCGTGTCCTCCTGTGTGCACGTGTTTCTGGAGAACACGGTCTGCTAAAGGCACACCAGGAGCAGAGCTGCTGCATCTGCAGCACGGGCAGCAAACTGCAGGGTTCATGAGAAAAGACCGAAGGTGTCACGTTTTGGATGTCACGGCTCAAAACTGAAGTCACCCAGCACTGAAAAGTGTATATGAAGTGTCTCAAATTGGGAGGGGAGGGGGTTGGAAGGAATCTTGTGGTGTTTGTGGAGGCTTTTCTCATATGACTCGTTTACTTTGTCATGTGCAAGTTAGTTTATAATATTGGGCTAAGGAGCAGATTCGGACTTTAACAATAAAGAGTTAAGTTCTGCAAAATTAGTGACCTTTTTTTTTTTTCTTTTTTTTTTTTTCCTTCAAGCTTCCCCTCCCCCACACCCCCTCTTTTGCCTTGTCTTCTTTAGAGTTTAAAAATGGGGAGCAGCAGAAATGTAGCTCTTGGTCTCAGTTCCTCCTTTTTGCACAGGGCCCTTGTTGGACTGCCCTGATCTCCCTCCCTACTGATTATTCGGCCACACTTCTTATTAAGGGTTAAGATCTGATGGTGTTGAAACCAGTCTCTTGTTTACAATCATTGCAGAACTGTAGTATGGAAATTTCCATCTGCAGCAAGATTAAAAAAAAAAAAAAAATCCCTGCTGATTTTGTGAACATTTGGATCCAAATAAAGAAATAGTGGCTGAATCAAGCATATTAATTCTGATTAGCACATACAGTGTGTTCAGCCAAAAAGGTCTAAGCTAACAGCCCCCCATCCTCTGAAGAAATTAGCTTGTTCTGTTCCTACAGCCAGCAGAAGTTTCTCAGTATCAGCACAGGGAGCACAATCTCACTTGCAGAGGTACCTAAACTGCTCAGCTCTGATAATCTTTGTATTGAGGTCCTCTAAAGTGCAGTTCTTCCTTCTTTAGGGAGATATGATTGAGGTAAAAAAATCATTGACTTTGTAACTCTTGCCAGCAGTGGGTTAATTTTTCTTGTTATTTATCTGTTTCACCTGTTTGGGCAAGGACAAGAACAAGGATGTTGATACTTTTGGAGAGTAGTGCTCCTAGTGCAAGATGCCTGTGATAGATTTAAGTCTATGATTTATTTTTGGAAGGAAAAAAAAAATCTGTGGATCCTACAGGCATTTTGGAGAAACCAGACAGTTCTTAACTTCTCTAAAAGCAACACCAGTGCTGTCTCTGTTTCTCACACTGTGTTCTACACATTTCCAGCATTACAAGGGGTGTAGTTGCACATAAAACTTGTGCTGGATTTTCCTTATCAGTTCTGAGCACACACTAATAGAGCACCCATCTCCCTGCAGCCACAGCTGCCTCTCCTGCTCCTTCCACAGCCCAGTGGATCAGCAGTCTTGTAGTGTTTGCATTGGGCACAGGAGACTTCACTGTTTACGTTTAAAACTTGCATTGGAGACCTTGATATTTTCTGTTAATGCCAGAATTTAAATTATTCTTGCTGTGTTAAGTTCCTGACAGAAGCAGATTATAAAAAGCAAACTTCATGACAAAATGCCCAGCTGTGGTTTTAGGAGAAGGTTCTTTCCCAAGCTGATGCTTTTCAGTTGTGGACATGTTAAGGTTTGTCACTGGGCCGGTCTGAGAAGGAGCATTTGATATGTTTGTGAAGCTGTCCTGCTGGTCCATGTGCTGCTGAGAGGCAGGAATCAAGTGATCCCTCTCCTATGGGCTTTGCTCAGAGCTCACTTGAGCTCTCTTGGCCTCTGTCTAATGAGCTCAGCAATCTCAGCATCTTCAGGCTGTTTCAAGTGAGTGTGTTTGTGCACGAGAGCAAAGCTGAGGGTGTTCCACTTCCTCCAATTTTGCTTTTAGTACAAGTTATAATTAATCTTCTCTTGCCTTTGTAAGCCCTAACCCAAAGCACTGCACAAGCAATAATAGTCAAGGTTAATAATTCAATGCTATAGTGGTTTTTACTTTCAGAGGCCTCTACAAGCATTACTCAAGTTAACTGTTGCAACACTTCTGCTGTAAACGAGCTTTGGGCTCATGTTTTTTTAGCTGGAGAAACCTCTTGCTGCACTGCAGAGCTCTGTGGAAAGACTGAGGGAAACAAGTCGTGGCATTGGGATGGGTTTCCAGCCATTCTTTTTGCCAGAATAAGGTGGGAAGCCTTGGGTTTACCTGGCAGGGGGGAATATGTGATAATGCAGAACCTCTCTGCTCGCTGGGAAGAGCAAACATCTCCCGACAGCATCCAAGGGGCTGGGCTGTGCTGGGCGTGTTTTTAACTGTGCCCTGACAGCTGCAGGTGATTTCCTGCTGGATGTGCCTCTGTTCCTGTGCTAGTTGTGTGTGGAGGAGTTGGCCCCGTGCTCACCAGCTCACTGGTGCAGGGCACGCTGGAACAGTCGAGCGGGATTTGTCCGGGGGAATGAGGAAACGCTGCAAAAAAATCGGGATCAGAATTCATTTTTAATCTAAATGCCTTTGGGCTGCCAGTCTCCACGTGAAACATTATCTGTGGCACAGGGAGCACTTCAGTGATGGCTTTTAGGGTGGTTCTTGTTTTCTGTCATGGAGCTGTTCCCCTGGGAGTGTCCTTATACTAAAGGCAGGTGGACATTAAAAAGGAGAAGATGGATATGCAGACAAAATGCTCAGTATTTCAGAGATGTGAACAGGATTCCCACCTCAACACTCACCTGGGTCACTGCCCAGGTCTGCCCTGGGCTCAGGGTGCTTTTCTGAAAGATGCTTTGCAAGCTCCTGTGTGTCAGGATACCACCCTTTTGCCATTATTGGAGATGGAGCAAGGTCCCTCCAGCTTCACCAGTAGTGGGAAAGGCACTGGAATGGGAGGGAGGCTCCTGTATTCCCTGCTATTCCTAAATCCATGGCTTGAAAGAACAGAAAAACCCATTTCACAATTTGTTGGTTGTGGTTTTTTGTGGTTTTTTTTCAGACAGTCCCATTGTTTTTATTTGCATCCACAGTCTTCCTAATTTGTAGAGAATGAAAAATCTACAGTGGAAGAGTGAATATCTTAAAAATTAGGAAAAACACACACACACCTCTGAGGGAGATCACAAAAGGTTTCCCAAGTTTTATTCTCGCTGAGAGATGCACTTGTAAGATAGATTTGGGTCTGCATGTGTGGGTTTGCCTGGTAAAACAGGGGCACTTCATGTTAGAGGCAGAATTTTGGCAGCGGTCAAACCAGTGGGATTTTTGCCAGTGATTTTAATCAGAGCCAGAATTTCACCCTAGATCTATAATCTTGTGTAATCTCTGTTTGAAGTCACATGAATTTTTAACCAATGTCTTATATAACACCAGAACAATTCACTGTCCACCCAACATTGTCTTTTTCTGCGTAACCAAAACTGAATGTTCCAAATGTGTTTTCTAAAACCCGAGAACTGAATTAAAAACAGGACATTTCTTCCCCCTTTTTAAGAAATATTATGTGTTCATAAAATCACTTTGATGCTGTGGGTATATTTTTCTTTTAAACCCCTGGTCTGACCTCGTAGCTAACCATGCTTTAAGCTTGAAGTTTGGGATAAAGATTTATGTAGATCCCTTCCAACCTCAACTGATCTTATGATCCTATTTTGGACCTTAGAGAAATGCCTTTTAGACTTACCTGCTGGTTAAGAAGTTGATCGGCTGCTGAAAACACAGTTTGACTCTTTAAAATGAATATACTTATCAACCATAGTTCCATTGAAGAATTCTTGAGTTTTGGTTCATATCTCTGCATATTTGAAGCCCTGGAGCCAGTGACTGGCTCTACTGAAACCTGAGGAAATTTCATTTCCAGCTTACGTGGTCTCCGGATTTCACTCTACTATCAGCGCAACATCTGGGATTTTTAAGACTGACTGCAGATGTGTTTGGAGCCTGGACTAAAAGAGAGAAGGTGAGATGGAAATACATTCAGTACAGCAGTAAAGTGCTTCCATGTCAGAGAAAGTTAGAGGGGCATCGCCCAAAACCACTAGGCTGAGGCCAGAACTCCTGTGTCGTTTTGAAAAGTGTAGTTTCTTTCAGACCATTGTAGATTATGAATATTTGGAGTTTTCCAGATGAGGCTGGCTAAAGCCCCGTGCAACCCTGTTGACTCTCCTTTCAGCAGGAGGTGGGTGAAGAGACTTGGAAATTCCTTCCCCTTTGAATTGTTTTATGATCTTGAATCATGCACACATCTCCTTGAATAAGCATTAGTAGATCCTTGTCAAACACAGACTGTAAATGATCAGGTGATGGTACACAGATTGTCTTTCCAGTGCAGATTGTTTTGAACTTCTGTACTCAAGCAGGACTGAAAGCTGGATTTTTGCTTTGCACTCAAATTCCTCAGCAGATGTTCTACCTGTAATTAACGTATTTGAGGCTTCAGCAGCAGTTACAGATCACCAGTGGAAGGGATACAACGGGCCAAATACTGGGGTTTAGTGGAAAAATTGCTGTAAAACATTCCTTGGCCTGTGCAGAAATCAAACTGTGTGGGAAGAACAGCCTTTGAGGGATTTAGGAATCTGTTGTTGCTTGCATGAAGGTAAAATCCTGGTTCCTCTTGGTGCTGGGCCCTACACAGACATACAGGGAAAGAAAAATTTTGCCCTGAGGAGTTCATATGATTTGTAGTCAAAGCTGAGGAGGGGCTTCAGCAGGAAAACAGCCAGCAGAAATGACTTATTAAAAGTCAGAAAATACGTCTGTGACAGACTCTTAATTCAGTGTCCTGTTGACCTGATGACACAGGCTTCCAGGACTTAGGAAATGTAATCCCCACCTGGGAAGATTTTATACTCCCCAACAACAGCATCTTAATTCTGGAGTAAAATTGCTGTTGAGCTGTACAGGTTTATATACACATATTTTAATTTAGAAATGGTTAAGAAAAACTTCTTGTCTCTATTAATCCATCTGTATTGTCAGTTTAATGAGTTACCTTTTTCAGCCTTATATTAATACCTTGGTGGTTTGGGTTTTGTTAAAATAAATGGCTGTCAGTTCCTCTTTCTTTGTGGCTTCTTAATTTCTATGATTTTTTTTCATTACACATTTTTTAACCTTTAATTTCCTTTCAGTTCTTTTCTTTAAAGAAAAACCTCTGCCTTTACAGATCAGTCAGGTTTGAATGAGCTTGCAGGTATCTGACTCAGGATGAATTTGCTGTAGAGCACATCTTTGTAAAGCCATGAGTTTTCTTTGGTGAGGGTTAACTTTCTGTTACTTTGAGTTGAATGCTTCAGCCTGGGAATTGTTTCAAGTGGCAGATTAAGAGGTTTACAAAGAAGTTTGTCTAAAGTACTTAGGAATGCAGGATTTGCAATAGCAGGTGAAATAATTTGTCAGTTAAGTCTGGTAATTTGCCTCCAGCAGTTGTCAGTCCCTACTGGTGAAAATCTGTTCTTTTTTCCCAGCACCCCTTGTACAATTGGGTTGGTTACTTGTGTAATTCACTTTAGGATAACTGTGTGGGAAAACATGGATTGTATTTTAAAAGAATAATTACACTGCAAATTTGACCCATATTTTAAAATATTGACTTTAGTACAGAAAGTTTCAGAAGGCATAACCCAATTTCCTAATTTGTCTGAATTAGCATGTGTTTTTCTACATAGGTCAATGCAGTTCAGAGCAAAAGAATTCATTAGGGTTGGTGATGTACCCAAGGACCACTTTAACACAATAACTGGTAAATGAGAGATGACCAGGATTAGAAATCAGTGGATTGAAATCTGTTTGGTGGAGATAAAGCCCCTTTTTCTAATTGAGAAGGTGACCATGTGCTCAGCACCACTTTTTGGCATCCGTCACTGGTAATTGCTAACCAGAGAGTTAAAATCTGCATCTGATATTTGGGAATTGGGGGCCAAAGGGAGCATGTCCTGCTTGCATGACTGCCAGCCTGCTATCCTCCACCTGCCCAGCCTGTAACTGGGCTTTCCTGCTTGGCATCCTGAGGAATGTTTTCCTCAGGCTGGGACAGAAGGATGGACATATGTAACAGTATAATCTTGGTTTAGCATCCTAATGCCACCTAAACAGGAAGGTTTGGGGATTTTTTGCCCTCCCCTCCCTCTCTCACTTTGTGTTTGCAGAGAATGCAGGCTGTAATCAGTCATGTGGCTTTGCTTTTGCATCATGACTGTCAGCACCTGAAGGAAAATCCTAAATTGCCAAGCACTGCTGTAAATTGGACAGGTTGCTGCATGGCTGGTTGGGCATTGTACTGTGTCTGTGTTACTCCAGCTGAAAGCAGAAGGAATAAAGAACTATGTTGAAATGAGGGCTTTACATTTTTGGCTGCTCTAAATTCTCCTTCTTCGATAGGACACTTTTAAGGACAGTGTTTACTGCTTTGATACGAATCAGGTCAATGTTTCTGTACCTTAAAACTCCAGAACTTGCTTAGTTATTAAATGATATTTCGTCTGTTTCATATTTTACCCTTGCACTCTCAGCAACTATTTTTTTATATAAATATTATCACAGCAAGCCCACTAAGGCTGAACGGGGCTTTCATCAGTGTTACCCAGACAGCATTTGAAGAAAAATCCCTAAACAGCAAAGGACAATGGTGTAACTTGGTGTTACAGTACAGGGACAACCAGTTCACCTCTCACAATTCCCTTCTTCTCATGGGTTATGGAACTGGCTGGAGAAGGGTGTGTTGGCTGAGGAACATTAATGAGTCAGGAAGCTTTTTGCTCTTGTACCTGTGATTGACTTTATGGGCACTCTTTGTGCTGTGTTCTCGCTGTAAATGAAATGGAAAGTGCTCCTGGGTTTTGCAACAATGCTGAGATGTAGCTGAAGTGTTTGATGAACAGCTCGTGGGGGATTTTAGCCTGGTTGGAGCATTTTGCAATGTAAATAGAGAATAAAAAAAGAGATGTGATCAGAAAATCTAATTGACCTATTTGTGAGTTGAACTTTGTACTTTTTCTGGAGCTCCCTTTTCTCCAGGTGATCCCCAGGTTTTGCTGAAGGGAGGGTGCAGTTTCTGCCAAAATAATGCCATGTTTCTGGTACCAAAGAATAGGGGATTGTGCAGACAAGAGGACTTGTAGCAAAATGTTGGCACCTACAGGGCCTTGCCCATTGCAGAGGACTGGCTGAACCCCTCTGTCCACCGATCTCAGCTGGAGTTCTGAGTGCACAGGGAACATAGAGTTGATGTGGTTCAAGGAACAAGAATCTCTCAATATCTACATGTTTGCTCACGTGCTTCAGGGTTATTTCCTCTGTTAATTAATGTTATTTTTTGGAAACTGTAGATTTTACATATGGAGTCCTGTTTGTGGGATGTTATTCTGTGCCGAATCTTGAATACATAAGCACTGAATGAAAGTCAAGAAAATTATTACAAATTTTGTGCTTCTAAGAATATGTTGAAGATTATAGCATGTTAGAGAGCTATTGAGGCCACTTAAGACCAGGACTATTCAAATATATGTTTTTCTCTCATTATTTGTCATACGGGGTGAAGGGAACCAGATGTATTGTTACCAAAATCATATTTCCTTCCTGCTGTTCATCAGCAGATAGCCCATAGTTGTCTGCTGTGGGATAAAACAATTGAAGCTACAATGGATTCAGCCTTTATGAAATCAAAGCCAAGGCCTTGAGCCCCACTGGTGTGACACACACTCTGGAAGCGTTGGCTTCCCATTCCGGGCCTTGGGAGATGACCCAGTCCAGCCTTGTGCACTGGAGCAGGGCAGGTGTGGCTGGACTGGACTGAGGTCCTGGATGGCTGATAGGTCACACAGAGCCAGCAGGATCAAGGAAAAGAGGGAATGCCTGCTAAAGCAGGACATGGTGCCTCCACAACCAACCCTCTCGTCCTGGTCCTGCACACAGACAGAGGTGTGGGTTGAAGCTCTGCCTCTGCTGAATCCAGATGGGAGGAGGAGGTAATGCTACAACCTTTCTCATCCAAGACCACCCTTTCTATGAAAATGGAGTGCCTGGGATGTTACAGAACTGAGATTCAGCCTCCAAAGCTATCAGACCACCTCTAACTAAGCTGTTTTTAATGAAAGTTCCTATTAGAAGGGTTTACCAACTTCCAAAGCAGCAGGTTTTGCAGCATCCCTTGGTTGTCCCCTAGACTTTGTTGTCATACTGACAGGCAATTATCCTTAGTTTCCAACCTAAATCTTATTTCCTGCAAATAAGTTGATTTATTTTTGTTCCTGGCTTAGTGACCGTGGAGAGTGTTTGACCACTGGTGTGTTTATTTCTTGTCTTCTCCTTCCTAGTCTTGAAACCCCAGTTCTATCAACACATAGACCATATTTGATAATGCTCCTCTGGTTCTCTGGACTGTTCCATTTTGGGGCACTGTGTTTTGAAGGAGCTCTGGACAAACAAGATCTAAAAGGGGACTCACAAAAGTCTTATGAAGTGGAAAAAATTGCCTGTAATGCTGTCTGACAGCTCTCCTAGTGTACCCTTTGTGACATTTGTCCTTTTTTTTTTCAGCAATTTCGTGACTCATCCACAAGTAGTTATCTCTTTTAGCAGCCTAGATAAGAGCCAGATGTTCCCTCCTTCATATTTAGGTATTTTCTCTAGCCTGTGTTTCATGTCATGGCTGAGGATCATTTCTCAGTTGGCAAAATCATACTGTCACTGAGAAAGCTCAGAAAGCTCATGCAGTCTAAATAAAATTATTTCATAATTATTGTGATGTTTCTTCTCTAATCTGTTATCCTGGTAATAAATAAAGGCACGGCCTACAACCAGACCAACAGACTGTGCAGGAGTCTTCCAACCTTGATGGCAAGCCATCACTTGTTACTAGTTCCCCTTTGGAGGGATTTTTGAGAGGGGACTCTCTCACAGTGATTTTAATCTATACCTTTTTTCTCTGATTTGCTTATGAGAGTGTCCTGTGTGGCAATGTGAGAAGCTTTACAGAATTCGAGGCATATCATATCTACTGCTCCTTCTTGACTCAGAGACTGTTTACTGCTTCAGATTATATTACATTAGGTTTTGATTTATTCATAACCTCCCTGTCTAAGGTATTTATCTTACTGTCATATGGAACCAGTACATTGGTCCCCCAAAAGAATCTTAGATTACAGAATAGGTTTGTGCCTCTTGCTCTGTAATTCCCTCATTTGCATAATCAAAAATACCAGTCAGAGAGAAGAAAACTTCAATGCAGTCTTATTTTATTAAGATATACTTTAATACATGTTTTTGGGTGCATTTTTTTACTGCCTGTGTGAAATTTGAGAAAAATGAGTTATAGATTTTCTCTGCAGGCCTTGATGGTCACATAGGTGACAGGATGGCTGTTATTTGAGTGGGCAGAAAGTGCTTCTTGTGCTGGTGAAGAGCAGAGCATTGTTTTCTTTGGTGACAGGAATGTTTGAGAAGCCTCTAGATGCTTTTCTTTTACTTTTTCTATTGCTTTAAAATGAATGAGCTTGTTATCACTTTTTATTATTTTGTGTTATTATTGCCAATCTGAAACTGTTCAGTTCATCGTACATCTCTAGAAATATTCCCTAATTTGTGTCTAACACCTC
This sequence comes from Empidonax traillii, assembly GCF_003031625.1. NCBI lineage: Eukaryota > Metazoa > Chordata > Aves > Passeriformes > Tyrannidae > Empidonax > Empidonax traillii. Next base: position 689,035 of record NW_020955597.1, on the reverse strand, counting down.
ACAGCATCTGTGTGTAAACCACGTCTTCTTGACTAGCTTTATTTTTTAATTCTTGGGTAATACATATATGTCATTTGTAGGCTTTCACTGAGGCCAGGTGAAAAGAGCAAGGGTCTGGAGAAGACCCTGCTATTTTTGACCCAGAGGGTCTGGGATGTGGAAAGAAACCAAGAGAGAGAGAGACTGGTGAACAGCAGGGAGGAGAGCAGCCTCGTGCTGAGCAGGTAGGCAGTGTGGGGTTTGTGGAACCACTGTCACAGTGGAGTCCTTCCCTGGGTTGACTGGAGCTGTTTTTGGTTAAAAAAAACCCAAACACAGTGCTCGGCTGTTGGTTTGAACACAGTTTATGTGTGTGTGAGATATGAGCTGCTGAGCTCCCCTGCCTCTCAAAGTGGTGTCCTGCTAATGAAGAAGAAAGATGCCATTTCCCAGAACCTCCTGGTGAGTTTTAGCCACGTTGAACAAAGAAATAAGGAGCGTGTTTACATCTGCATCCCTCTGGGCAGTTCTCAGCCTTTCTTACAGTTTTGTTTGAAGTCCTTAATTCTGGAACAGTCCCTAATCCTTACCTTCCCAATTATCCAGGTGTGACCATTTTTTACTCACAGAGGCAACCCCGTTAGCGAGGCTGAACACGAAACATTTGCATTTCTCAAAAGAAAAAAGGATGGTGCAGAAAGAAGAATTCCAGTACAAATAAACTTCCTGGGGAAAGCAGCACCAGCGTGGGCAGCAAAGAAGTTGTTGAAGTGGAACAATGTGGCAAACCCGAGGTTGATTGGATTTAAGGCTGTAATCGCTTTCCCTCGCACATGAGTCTCGTATCTGTTGTTAACTTTAATGAGACTTGTGTGCCAAGCCTGCCAGGAGAATTGGTCCTTAATTCTTCTGGCTGCCAAGCTGTTTCATTAGGAAGTATTCCCGTGTCTTTCCGCTGCAGTTTCCTCTGACAGTATGGAACACAGGCACAGACCTTGGCATGAGGAATTCTCCTCGGATCTGGGAGCTGTGGTGAGGAAAGGAGCTGGGGTAGGTCCGAGACGTGTGCTGACTCGTGCCAGACTAAAGATCAAAAGCTCATTACCTCCTGCTCGCTCCTGCAGTGACTCTGAATGATTTTCTCTGTTTTTCTTCCTTAGTTTCTAAAAAGGAAAAGAATTCATCCTTATCTCCTTGATAGAGGTATAGGGAGGATGAATTAGGATGTGTTTGTAGAACTCCAGGCGTGAGAAGTTTAATTTGAGTGTTACTGTGAATGCTACTCCTTGTTAACCCCATCAGCATTGCGCTGAACTTTGATGTTTCACTTTGGCCTACAGATATTGTCTGTGATTCCATAAAAGTGAGTACCAGGTGAGCAGCTTCACCACATTTTGCAGTGGCCTAATGAGTAAATTTATAGTACTGATCTTACAAACCCAGAGTAACTGAAGAACAACCCACAAATCAGTCGCAGCCTGGAAAATCCCAATTTTTGACCACTTTCTGTCTCCATCTGCATAACATTTTCAATTTGTTGCTCTTCATTTTCATGCAAATTTGCCCTGCCTGTTTCAAAGGCTGCTTCAGCCTGTTGGCAGCGCAGGAGTGGGAGCAGACCTGGTGCTCCTTGGCAGCAGGTGAATGCCTTGGCCCTTGAAGTGCTGTCCAGATTCACGTTTCCCTGGCAGCCAGCAGTTCAGCCAGGCCTCCTTGCTGCAGAGCTTTTCTGGGGGAAATTCCTAACTTATTTCCAAGCTTCTGAATAGCAGTTAGGCTTCAGAATTTCTTTCTGCTCTCACCACCCTGAGGGTTTGTCTAGTGGGCCGCTGTGGCTCCAGAATTTAGACCTTTTTGGCATGAAGGTGGCATTTTTTAGGAACTGCTCAAAATCCTTACAACCCTGTAGGACAAACAAAGAGAACTCAATTACCATTTTAAGGTGGTGTGGTACTAGAGGAAGGTAGGATGTTTTCCCTGGAATTGTTCTTAGTTGCTGTAATTGATGTGTTTCTTTAGTTTTAAGTGATACTTATTTGTGGTCAAAAATATTCACAGGTATCAGCAGGGAAACATGACCTGTGGAGGTTGCTGTTGGCAATGTAATGTAGGCTCTGGATTGATACTGGTATCCATATATGACATTTGTGAGCAAACAGCACTGTGGGTCATCAGTCACAGGGAGATCTGCTGTGGGCTGTTTTGGGCTGGCTTGACTCTTTTCACTAGCAAAGCTCAAGAACCTTGTCATTTGGGTTAACATTGAACTGTGTTTCCCTAAACTAACCCTTCCCTCTTTCAGCTGAGGCTACAATTCCTGTGAGTTGAGCTGGTGAGAGCTCTTGGGCAAAAATATTTATTTTGTTTTTCACTAATTACGGTGCTCTGAAATCTCCTAAGCGAAACATATTGAGTTATATGTGGACTGCCAATCATGTTTTCCAGTTCTCAAGCTGCATTCCTACTTGGAAAAATAAATTATAGATTGTCACTTCTTTTTGTAGCTCTTACAAGAAATGTCCTCCCTCAACAGTACAAATCTTAATTGCTCAACCTCTGGCCAGTGACGATGCCTGCGAAGCTTTACGTGGGTGTCTGAAGTGTTTGTCTCAGCCTGGCTTGTTTTTTTTTGTGGATATGGGGGATAAGACTGGGATTTTGCCTTGTTTTTCTCATGTATAACTTTATTGGGGTGTTGGGCTTAAACAACCATGAAAATTTGGAAATTCTGAGAGCATTTCTGTAGGAACTGCTGGCACCTACGTATTGCAGATGATAAATGTGGTCATTTTGGAATGGTTTTGCTCTGCTGGTTTACACCAGAATAAACAGGGGATGGGGATATGTTTTTGAGAGGACACAATTCAACTGGTTGTGTTAGTTTTTCATCAGGATACAGAATGAACCTCTGGACTGACTGGGAGATATCCTAGAATTGCTGTAAGACCCTGAAGGTTAATCATGTTCTCCCCTCGCATTCCTCCAGAAGGTGTGTGAGCTTGAGGTTTTAGCAGAGGTGGTGATGAGAAAGACCGAGATTTAACAGGATAATCCTAACTTTCAACCCCTGAAGGACTAAACACAAAATTTACTTCATAGGCTTGATCTACTCTGAGACTGAGAAAAGATGTAACCATGCTGGGAGGTGTGCATTTCAGGATGTGTTTGAGATGAATTACGTCCTGTATGTGAAACTATAGTGTGAGCCTAAGAGATGGGGGACAGGTATCTAATGAGGATGAAAGTTAAAGACTCTGTTCTATGTGTGTGTTAGTTGGCAGAACAAAATTATGAAAGGATGGGAACAAGAGCCAAAGAAGTGACAATGAGAAATTCAGGCAAATGTGTTATTGCCAAAATCAGCCAGCTGAATTGATTGCAGTGTATCAATAGATTAGCTAAATAAAATGAAGTAACCCCTAAACTTCAAAGAGACAGTAAACTGCAGTGCATCATAACCAGAGGAAGCCAGTTTATGTGTCCACAATTGGTTAAGGCAAGAGTGCCATCACTGAGATCGAAATTTGTTTCATATCTGAAAAAAACCCTGTATGATGCTGCTTGGAGACATCTGCTTTTCCACTGGGGGAAAAAAATATGTGCTTGCTCATGGGGTAACCGAGAAGACACGTTCCCAGAGTAACAATAAAATCACTTCAATAACTGAGAAATACTGAAAAACAACAGAAAAATCTGTAATATTCCTTCTAAGAGTTTCTAAGAGCCACAGGAGATTTGTAAGACAATTGAAATATGGGGGGTGGGGGGGAGGCAGGAGAAGAAGTGAGAGAGAAGAGAAATCAAAGCAAATTTATTCCTGCTTTGTCTTGGGGCCCCACACTTCTCTCTGCTGTTGGCTGTTTTCCCCTCTCATCTTATTCCTTCAGAGAAAGCAACAAATCAAAAAGTTTTGCTTGGAATAAACAGCATCAGAGTATCAAAATTAGTTCAAATATATTAGAAGTTAGGGCAGTTTTGGGATGATGCACTGGCATTATCCTAGGGATATTGTGGATTTTGTTTCCCCACCAAGGGCATCTGCACATTCCTTTGTGAACTTTTTATTTAACTGTTCTACAGCTACAAAATTGGGCTTGAAAGGCAAAGGTTGCTGAGATGGCTTTGACTCAACCTTTCTGCCTGTTTGAAAGAAATGCTGATGCCCTGAGTGTGGAGAAGGTCATTGTGTGAGCATGATGTGTCTGATACGTGAGGCAGAGCACAGGTACTGCTGTCTGGAGTGATGGGCTGCCTGTAGTGCCTCTGGGAAGGTCCACATAGCACAACCCTCCTGAAAAAGATAAAGGATTCCCCTCAAAGGGGGAAAATTTCAGTTTGCATTCCCTTTCATGATTGGTCTCACAGGCTCTTGGTTGGTGTTGTTTTTTTTCTGAAGTAGACGGATAAGCGATAAATCATCTGCATCTTTTTTGCTTTTTTTAGGCTCGCTGACATTTGGTTTCCTTCCTCTTTCTCTTTGAAGGTCTGAGCTCTTCTTTTGTAGTTGTTTGTTGAACTGTTGGCCCAAGCTCTGGTACAGTTTTCAAGCCTTTGCAGCTCTGTGGTTACAGAACTTATTCTGAGATCTCAGGAACTGCAAACTCAGGCCAGAGAGTAAACAGCTATAGCAGCAGTACAAAGAGCAGGGCTTGCTTTATTCTTTTGCTCACACAGATTGGCCAAATATTGGCATCAGGTTTGGGGCCTGACTTGCTTGAGCTTATATTTGAGACTTGAGACAAAAACTGTTCGTGGTTAACATAGTGCAAAGCATTTATGTGTTTCCAGTTGTCTTCACTAACCTTTTTGCAGTACTTTGAGCTTCTGCTTGGTCTTCACAAGTTAGACGAAGACTTTTCAGTGAGCCTGAATTCCTCAGGCAGAGAGAAACAGGAGGCAGAGAGACCAAGCTAGACTGAGAGCCCTTGCTCTCAGTGGCAATTTTGCCTTGCTATTGGCTTTCTGATTTTGTTTGAGCATATTTGTCTGCAGTGGTTGGGAAAACCAGCTCTGGGGTTGCTGTAGCTGGCAAAGGTACCTCTCAGTAGAGAACGTGCTGTGTATTATGTGTGTGTGGTGCTGGTTTATGGACCATTACAAATCAAAGAGTATTTGTATGAATTTCATTAGATGCTCCTGGCAATCCCAGTCCAAATTCATGTATAAGGCCTTTATATGAGCATATGCAAGAAGTGCTGAAAGAATATTGGTAAGATTACAAAGTCAGAGCTTCAAAAGCTAGGAAACTGTGAGCACAAGTAACTTGTCCAACTTAAGCTTCTTTCTTTTCTACAGATCCATTAGGATGCCCATTTATAATCCTGTAACATACCACTGGAGCTGTGCTAAGGTCTTCCTTCCCCTGCCAGGCCTTCAGCTTTCCTGGTTGGTACATGTTCTGACATTGGACTACCAGCTTCTGTCTTCTCTTTGGAAAGGATATGTTGAACAAGAGTTACAGATTTGGTACCAGAGTGTTCTCCTGTGGAGTGCAGGCCATGTGTAGGTGCTGTGGCAGGTGTCAGTACTGTGTCTTGGCCTGTGTTGTCTCTGATGGCAACAAGGACCTCTGTTCAGGCCACTGAATGCCACCCTTCGTGTCTCTTTACTGTCCTGTGAATTTAAACACTAAGTCATATGTAGGCACCTGTGGTGAGACACCTGAGCTTCGGTGTCTTAACCTTAGTTGACTCCTGCCCATAATGCCAGCTGACCTAGACCTGTTACTTCTTCAGGAGGAACTGATTCTGTTTAATATTTTGGAGGTGGACAAGAAATGAACAGTCTCTTCTGCCCATTCTCAACGAAGCTGTCTCACTCCCATCCTGCACCCTCAGCCACTCAGCTCTGCCTCTGCCTCATGGCTGCTGCTTAATGCCAGGTTCCATTCTGTGGGTGTCTGAACTCAAATTCAATCTCCTTGTCCAGCAAGTAGGAGATTCTGTCCTCTACCTCTCGGTCTCTTTCTTCTTTTGAGACGTTTCCAGACGCCATAGCTGCTTACCAGCTAGTCTGGCCACATTATCTCCCATCTCCTCTTGCTGCCAAGGCTGCCAGTGTAAGTGTCAAAGTCCCTGTATAACGTAGCTGAATTTAGGTGCATTTTTATAAGGAGAACAGAAATGTTTGCCCGATGCAGTCTGCCCTGCCAAGTCAAAAGTCTTAGATCAAAACTAAGGAGGAGCTAGAAACCCCCCCACTAAAATTCCCCTGAAAATAGTTTCTCATCCTGAAATGGCATGTTTTCTGCAACATTTTTTAGGAGCAGCTTAAATATTTTGGCTGAAGTTCCTGTTTGGGGCAGACGCGGCTTTGGAAAATTTCTGCTCTTTCTCATTACAGTTTGGCAAGGCTTAAAGGCAACTTAAACCAGGTTGTTAAAATAGCAATTGCAAAATACAAGATTCAGATGCAATCCCTGTTTTGAGCATGTGGCTGTAGCTGAAGCCATACATCAAGTTTATGACTTTGCAACCAGTTTTGCAAAGTATTAGAGGCACTGACTTGCTGTGCAGCTTTCTGAGTAGCTGGCACAGAAACTGCCTCTTAGTGATCCTCATAAATTGAAGAAATGTAGCAGTGGGGTAAGACTGCTATGGACTGCTCTGTATTGTCCTGTTGCCTCATTTCCTCGATGAGAAGAAAAAAAAAAAAAAAAAAAGACATTAAATTGGCCGGAGAGCTCAGCTTAAGCTGCTGGATGTTTGCGGTTACATCTGGAGGAACAAGTTGATCTGGTGGTTGCTTAGAACAACAAAATTGTCTTAAAAAGCTCTGTGTGCAGTGGCAATGGTTGCCATGAGCATGTTGTTGCGGGTGTGTGTATGTTTGGGAGAGATGGAAACTTCAAGATACATCCCTGAAGTGCTGTGTTTGCTTTTCTGTTCCACGGGAGTGGCTCCAGTTCTTTCTACGAGGTGCTCATCTCTCGGCATTGTTAGTGGCCATCTCCAAACGTTCCACTGATGACACCCTCTACACAGGGACACACAACAGTCCACAGCACATGCCACAGCTTCCAGTAGCAGGGCTTAGGCTGTGTTAAAACCACAAGCCAGCCCCATAATGTGCTACAGGAAAGGGGCTGGAGCAATTAAGAATGCTACCAGCTTTTTATTTTGAAATTTACTTTCCCAGCAGGAAGAATTTGTTAGATAATTTTCCGAGGTGGCCCTGGAAACGGGACCACACATAAAAAGATGAAAACCAACCAAACAAAGCACTTTCACACTGGGGCAGGAAGGAAGGAAGAAGAGGAAATCCTTTCTGTCCCCAACACCCCCGTTTGTTTTAACCTTGAGCGTGTGAATCACCTCTTCTCCTCCCAGTGATCCAATAATGAGTCCATGCAGGAATTTCTGTTTGTCCTTTCAGTACATGAACCTCAACTCTGACACTAAGTTATATAAGCCTCTTTATTTTTGTGAAAGTGAAGTGAGAATTGAACTCAGAAAGGTTAGCCATGTCATAAACTAGTGCATGTTGCTGGTTTCTGTTTTCTCTGGATGTCTCTGAATCACTTGTCTGGGCAAGACCACAACTAAAATTATCACAGACAGATTAAGTAAGCCTAGGACATTTTGGGGGATGCTGGCTGGACTAGCTTTCAGCTGGGATGTAATCTAGTGTCTGACATGATACCAGAGTCACTGTTGACTGGAATAGATGTTGGACTTGGCCCTGGGGAAGGAAATTCCACCTTGGAAATGCACTGTTAATGGCTCTGCGGGGGTAGGAAATAATGGCAGACCTCAGTGTTCCTGTAGACGGCCATATAGCACCCTACTGCCCTCCTGTTAATGGCAGGAGTTGTCCTGGATCACTCTTTGGACAGGATGCCTGTTAGGAATAAGTTTGTACAGAAGAAAGGGGAATGGTTATTATTCTTGCCTAAAAATAAGCACAGTATTGAGCTTCATCTTACATTTAAATATAGTTCCAGTCAGTGGCCACTTCCTTCCATGACCTTGAAATCTAGCATTTGTAATGGTGTTCTCCAGGCAGTTATAGGGGTTTAATTATCTTCTTCCAGATCCTTTCTGCTTCCCTTCCTCCTGCCCTAGAGAAAACAAACCAAAATAGCTCCGTATCTACTGATGCTTGAGATGTCGTCAGTGAATTACTCAAAAGTCTGACTTAAAAAGCCTGGCCTCCAAAAGCAATGAAAGACTACATTGCAAAGTTCAAGTTAGAGATATTTCTCCTATTCCTTTCTCAGAAATAGTGTCTGCTGATAAAATTGCAGTGGAAATCTGTACTGATGCTCCTAAGAGAGGCAATCAGACTCTTAACAGCAAGGGATGAATTCTGTAGGGAAAACCTTGCGTAAAAAAGCTTTAGCTGAAGTGGAAGCCTGCTTATTCCACATGCCTGTGTGCTGTCAGAGTCTCAGCAGGAGGTCCCCGAGGACCTCCTGCAACTTGTTAAACGGGCATATTTCAGGGACATCGGAGTGGAAAGCTGGGGGACTGGGAAATCTGTTTTCAAAAGCTGCTTTGCAGTCGAGAGGGGCAGCAGTCCTGGAGAAACAAATATCTTGAGCTGTACGTGGATGGAAATGTTTATCCTCTTTCAGGACATTGTAAGTGGTATACTATGCCACACTTGTTATGTTTTCATTTCAAGTGCTAGGAGGGGGTGACCCAGCAGTATTTTGGAGCTGCGATTCCTCCTTTTTATTTCTTCCAAAACAGCCAACAACTTGTGCATTCTTAAAAAAATTACTGCCAATAATACATACAAACAGTAATTAGCATATCCTAAAGTAAATAAAATTCTCTTTTTAGAATATATTACTGGAGTGTAGGAGAAGATTATCTTTGGCAGGGGCACTGCAGAGGTATCCAACAACAAGGACAAGGCTGAAAGACTTTCTGGAGTTGTTTGCATAGCCCTCAAGCACTGGTGCTTGTTGATCAAGATCTAAAGCTGCTGTTTGTCATACTTACTGCTGGTGTTGCGGCCAACTGTTCCCTCAGATTTCTTGATCCTTCCTTGTTTTAATGCCATATAATTATCTTTATATCACAATCACACTAAATGAGGCTACAATACTTGTTACTGTAAGATGTTCTGAATAGTGTATAGTCTAGAGAAACAACTGAGAACAGCCACAAGGGAGGAATGAGAGAGGTGAGGAAAAAGATCCTATATACAGAAAAGTTATGAGAACAGCCATTAGAGATTTTTCCTTTTCATGATAAATACAAATAAAGAAGAGCTGTTTCCGGTTCTAAACTGATAACTCCTGCACTTTGCAAAAGCAGCTGCACAGCCTGGTGTGGAAAAGTGATTCTTGCTGATAAATCAGTGGAAGTGTTATTAGATCTTGTATCAGGTCTGTTAGGTCTCATTAAACCCACCAGAGTGAAGCACAGTTTTGTGCAGGGCCATGAAGGGAGTCAACTCAGGGACTGGGACTGGGACCCACATCCACCACCAGCTGCCTGCTCCCACTGGAAAACACGTACAGACTCACAAATGCTGGAAAAAGAAGTAAAAGAAGTTTTATCAAACACGTAAGAATGTGCTTTGAATTACTGAATGTTGCCAAGAAATGAGATTTCAGTCTCCAGCCTTCAGAACAGATGATCCTGCTGTTTATGGGCCATGTTCCTGCTCAGGAGCTGCTCCGGTGCTGACAGCTGGAGGGAGGTGGTTGGGCACTTGCAGGGGGATTTCTGTAACCTCAACAAGCTTTTAGACATATGTTACCAGCACTGTAACATTGTGATTAAAACAGACAATATAAAAGTGGTATTTTAAAGGTATGGAAATGGTCTTTACAGGAGCTTTTCAAGATGTGGTTGGAGGGGGTGCTGGATAATCTCATCTAGGCTGCCCTTCCCAGGAAAGATTGGACTGGATCATCTTTGGAGGTCTTTTCCAGCTTGGGCTGTTCTATGACTTGGGAAAGTTGGATCAAATCGGTTAGTCTTTTAAATTTAAATTATCTAATTTTTAAATAAATTACATAATTAGTAGCGGTCTGCAGTGTTTTTGCAGCACAATTCAGAGAATCCCCCCAAAGCAGGTTTTGGGGCTTGTGGTGCTTCCCCCAGTTGAGACTGGGGAGTTTGGGGCAGGATTGGAAGCCCAGGTGTCTGTGGAAGAGGATTTCAGTGTGAGGAATCAAACAAGTGATGCTTTGTGTGTAGGCTGTAGCTGTCACTGCTATTTTGTTTGTGGATTTAGGTCAATATCATGTCAAACGTACAAAGTTTAAAAAAAAAAAAAAAAAAAAAAAAAGGATTTTTCTTCCAGTTTTGCGAAATGCTGAAAGTATGTTTAACAAAAATAAATTTAACTCCTCTTAAACAAACCTAGCCAAGATTTGATTGAGAGGAGAGAGCCATCAGCCTTTGGGGCTTGCCACTGGAAATAGGATATGGATACCCTGCCAGCCTCAACCACAAAGCCATCTTTCATCTCTGGAAATGTAGGTGTGGCAGGGAGTATGGACCACATGGGGTGGGAAAGACTTAAAAATATTCTCCTGCAACAGTAGCTTTTCTGTATGTATCTGTATTTATATCTGTGTTTATGCGTATGTTTTCAGATAAGTGTACATATATTTATATACATTATTACTCCTATTAACCAGGATCAGAGTAGGAGTAAAATTAATCCAGTGACACCTCACACCCTTTTCTTTTTAGGATGTAAAGATTAAAACCTTTAAAAGATTTTCCCTTTTAAATTAATTCATGAACCTTTTAAGTGGAGAAGACCTTTTTATATACATGCCTTAGTGATTGTTTAGTGTGCAATGCTGTCTCACCTTTTAAAAAAACCACACACACACAAAAAAATCAAACCAAAACCAAAATACTAAAGAACAGGCATAAGTGTTTCTTCTGACGTGATCGTTTGTACTTGTATTTGATTTTTAAAGTTTTGTTTGTTGTTTATTTGTTGTGTCCTTTAAAATCAAATTGCATTCACTTTTCTTTGGGCAAACTTTGTTTCTAGAATGTACTTAAATTGCTGTTGCTTGTGGTCAAGAGACTTTGAGAGCACTTTTCTTTCCCGTGTGGGTAGGTTATTTTAAATTATTATTGACATGGCAAAATTAGGAAGTAAAATTTAAACTCTGCCTGTGCTTTTACCTGGGTGGGTTTTTTCGTCATTGTTTGTTTTATTTTTTGTAAATAAGTCCCTGTGGTGACAATCAAACACTTAATCTTAAAATAACCGCTCTCTCACTGGGTGCATCCCTATATCCAGAATTGCTATTTGCAAGCCTCTGCCTCTTAAATAAACGTGGAACTTTTATCACAGGTTGCATCTGTTCCAGAGCTCATCACCACCGGCCGCCCACTTTGCTGGTGGATGCCACAATAAAACACACTGGGGCTTTGCCTCCAAGTATCCTGCATCCTTTAGGGGAGGGAAAAGGCCGTGATAAGAGGATCCCTGAGCTCCAGCATCAGCTCAGGGGAGATGCTGCCTCGACCACCAGCCCTGCTCCCCGTGTGTGCTCTGACCTCAGCCCCTGCTGCACAACCTGCCCCAAGAGCTGGGCAGACACAGGCGGGGTGGCAGCAGATGGAACGGCCTGGCTCTCAGGGAAATGGTCCATCTGTGTTTCAGACATCCCTATGATCATCTGTAGTCACAGTCTAGAAGTCTGACTGCTCTTTCTGGTAGGAACCAGCACAATACTGTGGATGTAACTGTTCCCAGAGTGTTCATTTGAGTCTGCAAATGCAGATGTGGCTTCTACCTGCTCAGCCCCCAACCACTGCATTGGCTCTAAATGAAATTGAGTGGATAAACTCATTTGCTTTTTTTTTTTTTTTCGTTAAGCTGACATATTCTTTATGGTGAATTTGCAACTCTTTGTCAGGTTTCTGCATTGTAATATATGTATTTAAAAGTATTTCTTTTCTGGCAGTGCTGACCTACTTTAAATGCTACAGCCTGCTGTTACTTCTGTATTTTTTTTTTCCACCAGCCAGTTGATACCAGCAGAGATCTTTGTACCTCAGCTCCTAAACTTTGATGGCATTTAAAGTGTTCATTCCTATATGTAGGCAGCCACTTCATCCTTTTCTGGCTGGGGCTCTTGCTCCAGTTCAGAGTTAATGGTTACTATTTATTGCATACCTACAAAAGGTAAAACCTCCATAGAGCAAAGTTGCTACGTGCACACAGTGCCTCAGAAACCTCAGAATCCCCGACACGGAGAACATCCCGTCCCTGGCCAGGCTGTGCAGACTTGTGAGGACGTGGGGAATTTTACCTGGGCCCTGCAGGCACGGAGACAACTCAGATGAAACAACTCCCCATCCAGCAGACGGTCCTAAGCTGAGGAACCTGAGTCATGAGGTTCAGAGAAAACAAAACATGCTGCGAGCGTGCAAGAGCATCTTAATTCCTGGGTAGTCGTGCTGAGATGTTATTGTAGAGGGATGTTTTCTTTTGGGTAAATAATTAGTGCTCTCCAGAGAGCTGGAGATGTGCTGCAGCATTATATGCACTCAACCACACGCCCCAAGCCACCCTTAAAATATTATAAACAGTTCAGGTGTGGCTTTTTTTTTTTAGTGGAGCTGATTACCATCATGTTTTTCTCCTTGCTGCTTCATTTTTCTACCCCATTCCCCTGGCTTTTTTGGCACTGACTCTGCCACCCCCGTTGCTGCCCCAGCCCCCAGGAGCAGTGCACATTGCCAGGGGAGAGAGCACCGAGCAGCCCAAAAGCAGAGAGTTCAAGGAGAGCTGAGCCATCTCCATTCATCCATGTTGCCATTGCCATGTCCTTGTGGAAGTGCTGGCCCTTAGAGGTCCCACTCAGGGACCAGTGAAGCTGAAAAGTCACGTTGCAGAGTTCACGTTTTCATAGATCCCAGTAAAGACTCTTGGGTTGCAGTGACATCCTTCTGTTGTCTTGTAGGACTGTTTCTGGCCCACAAAGGGTGTTTCTCATCTAAGCCCTTAAGGGATTGCTGGAAGTGGGGTAACACCCATCTTGTGTCTTTCAGGATTTTAAAATCTGAGTGCCTTTGCTAGAGAAGGAAGATCATGGGGGCTCTGAGCTGGCCCACAGGGCCTAATTCAGGTCATCCTGACTCACCCTTGAGCTTTTCATAGTTCTGATTTAAAATCTCCCAAAGCATCCCTGACCCCAGTGTCTCAGCCCCTCTGAATGCCTCGGGCGAGGCTGAGTGAGGGACCAGTGAATCATCCCTGAGCCTCTGACTTTAATTTTGCTCTCTAGTTTATTCATCCTCAGAGATGAGGACACCCCTGAGGTGCTTCAGCCCCACCTCCCCCAGAGAATTACAGTCCAAAGTGTCAGTCCCTCCCTCCATGAGTTATGGAATGTGGTGTCCTTGCCCAACCCTTATAATTCTCCATTGCTCAGAGACCTCCACGGACCCCAGACACAGCACAGCTCTGCACTGGCACCTCTAGAGGAGTGTCTCCAGCCTCCTGCTCCCCACTGGGGTACAGGAGGGAGGCTCCATCCCTCCATCTGCAGCTCTGCACCAGGTGGGAAGGGTGGTGGGGTCCGTGTGGGGCAGGGCACAAGGCTGCTGTGCAGCCTCCAGCACTGCCATTGCGTGAGCACCTCACCATTCCAGCATCAACTGCATTTGGGTATATATGTAACTACAAAGGGAAAACCCCCTCTGCTTGAGTCCTGCTGAAGAACTCGATGAGGATGCAGCTATCCTGGTTTTGGTCCCTGGGCTGGCTGAGGCATCCCTGGTGCGGTGTGATCCATCTTCGCTGCAGAGGCTGGCAGGGTGCTCCCTCCCCTAGAAAGAGGTGGCTGCTTGCTCACTGGGGTTTGACGTTTCCCACATGGATGCTCTCCTTCTGGCTTGTCAACAGTGAGTCAGGAATCCCAGCTCCTTGGTTCATTGCTTGCTAGATCATGCTGAAAAATTGCAAAGAAAAAACTGTGGCTGGTTGGGATTAAAAAAGGAATAAACTGTGGATTATGTTTTTCATGGGATGTTTTTCTCTGCTCGTCTGTCTTTCCATTTTGTACTACCTCCATCACCCTGCCTTCCAGTTTTGCCTGATTTGGAGGGGTGGACTCCACAGTTCATCCCTATCTCTTATTCTTGGACCTTAATGCTTTCTTTTTTTATTTTTTTTTCTCCTTCTACTCCCTTTTCCAACTCTTGCTTGATCACCTTTGCCAAACATCAGCTCTTGAGAGACTCCTTTGGGTGTCCTACTAAGAGTGGTGTAGCTTATGGTCAGTTCAGGATTTTTTTTCTCCCTGTTTCATCTTTCCCTTGGGCTCTGCTGGTCTCCCAGCTGCTGCTGTGGCTTTTCCTGCCCTTCAGGGAGTTGTTTCTCCCATCTAAGCATTTCCCCAAGTGCCTTGGCTCCTTGGCTGGAGGCTGCTGTGGTGCACATCTGTATTGGTTGCTGATCCTCGTGCTCAGTGGGAGTGGAGATGGGGCAACCAGGAATATGATGGTGGTGTTGGTTGTAAAAATATGAAAAATCCCTCTTAATTACACCCTGAACAAAAGCCCTGCCCTGCCATGCAGAGCTCTGGCTCCCCATGTGCTTCAGTAATTGCTGTAGGCTGCCGTGTTCCTGAGTGGTATCTTCACAGACAGAAGCTCCATTGATTTCAAGGGACTGCCTGCCTAGTAAGAACAAGGAAGCTGCCCTATGAACTCATCTAATTTATGTAATACTCACAAAACCACCAGGTCTTTGAGGAAAATTATGGAATATAAGTAATACCAACCAATAGGCAGGCATTTCCAGTGTCCTCTGGAAAATTGTTGCTGTACTGCCAGTTGGAAATTTGTGATACTTTAGGCCTGTCCTTGGACCCAAAAGATGAAATAGAGTTGGTGTTTTGGAACAGTCCAAGGAAATTGTGCAGGAATTATGTGCAACCAAATCTGAAGGTCTGGATCTGAATTTTTGAAAACCAGAATCGTTAAACTCTTCAAATGGGAAAATAAAATACAACTGGTACAACAATGACAGCTTCAGTTGGGCAGCTAATTCTGTAGCTTTATGCTGGTGAAAGTGTGATAGTTGTGAATCTGCTTTCCTCAGTTTGGACTTTGGACAGAAGTGTGTGTGATTCACTGTCAAAGGCACAAGTAGGTTTTGGTGATTTTTTTTCCCCCTCCAGCGTTGCTGCCTGGTGAAGTGTGAGAATCATGCAGTCAGCCCAAACATGTGAATGATCGAGAAGTGCTCTAAAAAGATTTTTTTTTTAAGACATTTATTTGTGAAATGAATAATGACTGCTGAGCTTGAAATGCAAGGACTTAAGAATTGAGGAAAAAAAATCTGAAAACAGCTGAAAAATCTATTGTCAGGGAAAGCTGACAAATGTAAAGCATTTTCTGGAAGTATAAAACATCTATAAAGCATAAAATATAAAGCATTTTCTGGAAGCTTCTGAATAGTCCTTAATATGTAAGGAAGCAAGGAAATGGCTGGAATTTTGGATCCCTGTTCATACAGACTCCTAGAACTTGTCGATAAGGTAGGGTTGAAAACACAATTAAATAACTTTATTTGGGTGGTTTCCCGTGTTGCACCATCTTGTGCAAGATGATGTGCACTAACCCACTGCCACTCTTGGTCACTGAGCATCAGCATCTCCAGCAGAGCACGAGCTCTTGAAATCCCAATTTGGAACAAGGTATTTATTCAGAAATTGGTTGGTTCTCCTCAGATCTTTACTAATTGCCTGTGCAGCCACAGATGAGCCCAGGTATTCAATCTGGCAATATTTAATAAAGCATACATAAATATTTACATAAATGTCATTTGGACACCTCAGGCCTGTAGATTCAAGAACAACTTGGGCTTTTTTGGCAGGAGACATCAACATAAATGCGAGTAGTCATTAAATAATGGTAAGAAATGATAGCAATAAAACCTCCCTGCCTATTTTTCATCCCAGAAAGGTGAGAGAAAATGGCAAATTATTCAATGTTTGTCATGGTTGTCAGAAACTGGACAGAATCCAAAAATTAGTTCAGCAAATATTTATGAAATGGTATCTAAACCATTAACTGTTCTGCTTATCTGAGATGTAGTTGTGCAATCTGTTTCATACTCCTTATCCAAAGGTGGGGGAGGAAAAGGCATGTTTTTGAGGTAGAATTTGTGCCAAATCAGACTTTGAAACAGTTTTGAAGAATAATTTTTTTTAAAAAAAAAACCACCTTAATAGGTCTGGGTGATCCTTGGAATTGGTTATATCAAACCGAGCCCTCTGAGTGATTTCAAAGAGACAGTTTAGGGATATAGGACATTTTCCTGGCTGTTAATGCCCATTTTTATTTGATCTGATCTCTAATCAGAATAATCTTTAGAAGTTAACCATACAGAGGAGCAATTGACCTGAAAAGTGCTTTGCAATCTGGTTTGGAGGAGAACCTTTTTTTGTTCCAATACAAATCCAACCTTCCCTTGTACCCTCTCCAAGTCAGCCACAAATGCCTTCCTTTCCACTACAGCTCATGTAGGAGAGACACAAATGTATTTTGCCTGCTCCAGCTGGTTGACTGGTTTCTCTGGTAGCCCTGAAACAGAGTGTAAGAGGAAGCTTGTTCATTTTCCTAAACTATTTGTGTATTCTCTATGAATAAAATATTCATTTAGCTGTGAGCAAAAACCTTCTAAACACTAAATATTTTCTTTTAATTTCTGTGTTAAAAAGAGCTACCACTGAGCTTGTCTGAAAATGGTTCAAGCAAGAGCTGCCATTTGTAAGTGAACAGAATGTACCATTTTCAGCTTTCTCGCTCCCAAGGGACTTGTCTTATCAGAGGCACTTAGTGCTCCGAGGGAAGGGAGAGCAGCGGCCGTTTCCTGGGATGTGCTGCCTGCCTGGCACACCAGGGGTGTCAGCTGGACCTCATCTCTCTTTCTGCTGAAGAAAATGCACTGCCCAGCTCCAGTGATATTTATTATTTGATGCAGACAGAATTAATGGCAGTGTTGGCTGCACCCCCCAGTTTCAGAAGGGTGCAGCATCCTGCAAGGAATGGGATAAAGAGACAGAGTGTGATGTGTAAGCCAAGTCCACTTCACTGATTTAATGGTTTGGTGACAGGGATCCATTAATTAAAGCAAACCCTCCATCCTGAAGAGTATTTCAGTAGATCATCACAAATGGTATTCTGAGATGACCAAGAAAGGATTGGCAATTCTCCATGGCTCAGGATCTGGCCACCTGTTTCTCCACAGAGGTGTCAGTTCATTACAGGGGTATTTTGATGCCTTCTGTTAAAGTTTTGGAAGGTGCACAGATGATCTTTCTGCCTTTTGCTGCCTTTTGCTGCCTTTTGCTTTGTTCTTTCAGAGGTGTCCTCCATCATAGATAGCATCTTGGCCAAGGACGTCCCCATGGTCTGGGGAGTGATTTCTTTGCCAATAAAAGACACTGTGAGGTTGGCTGGGGGAGTAATCAAAGCTGAATATGGTTATGGAGACGGATTTGTCTTCTTGATGAAGAAGAAAACCCAGATCCCCTCCATCCCTCAGCTCCTACTGGGAGAGTTTGCATTGCTCTGCCAGCACTTGCTGGAGTGATGCCCTTTCAAAATGTCTATTATCTTTCTTTTTTTTTTTTTTTTTTTTTTTTTTTTTTTTTTTTTTTTTTATGGTGATACTTCTGTTGGCTTTACTTTGTGCTCAGACACTGTTACCTTCCCAGTGAGGTCTTTATAATAAATGAAAAAGTCAGTCAAGTCATCCCCCCTGTTCATGCTGCAGATGGAAAAACTTAAGCGCAGGGAAATAACGTGACTTTTGTACAGCTACAAAGTGGAGTTGTGGTTAAAGGAGGACCAGGACTGTAATGGTGCAGCAGAGAATCCAGCCCTTGAAAATGCATCTGCCGCTCTGTGCTGCCTTCCCCACGTATTCGATACTGATGCAGACGCAGCCTCAGTTATCTGAAACTTCTGCTGTGGAAAACACGACCTCTTTTTTTCCCTTCAGATCACATCCAAAACGTCTGCGGTTATTTGAACCCTCCGAAATCCCCCGCGTCCCCTCGACATCTCACTAATGCGCCCGAAACGGCGCTTAATTACCTGTCGGTGCCGCTGCCCCCGCCAGAGCTGATGTGGCAGGTTGCTGCAGTCGGGTAATCGAATCCTGCGATGCCTGAAGCATTTTTGGCACGGAGCCCGCAGCCAGGGAGAAACCCGCCGCCTGCCTCCTCCCGCCTTACCTACCGCTCCTGCCATCCCCTCGCAGTGCCGCGATGGGAGGCAGGAACACACCCAGCCCTGGTCCCCATCTGTTGCAGCACTGGCTCCAGTAGCAGAGCCCGAGATGTTTAAATGCGCCTGCCTTTAGGGAAAAGCTTTGAATGCAGTTCTTCGATGGACGTTTCCAGCCAGACTGCAGGATTTTTCAGAGCTGTAAGTCAGAACGGGGGCTCGACTGTCTCTGGGTTTCTCTGGATTTGATGATGATGATGATGATTATTATTATTATTTTTAAATGTATTTTACCTTAGCAGGGGGAAATAGGTTTTGCATTCATTTTAGGTGGATGCCCGAGTGCACTGCAGGACTCTGCCGAGAGGCAGGAATTCTTCAGGCTGTGTAAGAAATGCGTGGTCCTTGGATATTTTGGGGGTTTTCATCATGTTTTGTCTCTTTTGTATGCATGGCTGGCACCGGGCTGTTATCCTGTTTTTAGAGCATTTAATTACAATAGATACTCCAAGGCTGAACAAAATGTTCTTTTATCTACTTAAAGAATGCAGCTTGGGTTTGGGGTTGTGTTTTTTTTTTTTTTTTCCCCCTTGCATAACTTTTCCTTAATGTTTTGGAAAGAGAAATTATCATTTTGGGGGGAGGGGGGTGTTCATTTAATTTCAGCCTAAAACCATCTGGTCTCTGCATCCTGCAATGCCTGGTTTCTCTTGCTGCTCATCTCAGAGCAGCCTGAACTGCTGAGCAACTAATTGCTGTGGCTAGTCACTGCAACCCCCAAATCACAGGGTTTGCTTATTGATTTTAATTTGATGTTTGATGAGGTTTGCCAGGATAAAGAGGTGTATTGCGGGCTTTGTGTGCTTCTCTTGCATTTTTCCCTTTTCACTGCCAGGATTAATGCTGAGCACATGCAATTTGCACCTCAGTTAATGGACCTGGGAGGTAATGAACGTCCAAAAAGGATGAAGCGGGTTCTTTCCTGGGGATCGGAGCCTGAAGGGTCTAAAGATGCTCCGTTAGTGGGGTGATGGGAGGGGTTTGGTGAATAACAACTGAAATTCAATCCAGTATGAGATGCAGGGGATTCTGCCAGCATCCTGTGTGTGTTTTGCTCGTTGGCCGCTGTGTTGTAGGTGCGGCTGCAGGAGGGATGAGGGTTCTGCCTTTGGGGAAGAGATTTCACCCTCAGCTCCATCCCTCGCATGGGCTGAGGAGTCGTGAGTTCGGGAGAGGCTGGAAAGCAGAGGCGGCGCTGGCTTTGAGCTGCCCCGGGAGATGTGAGAAAACTGAAGTTGCTGCAGTTGGGAGTCTGGGGGGCAGGATTATCTCTTGGAAGAGGGAATGACGGGCAGGAGGATGAAACAGATCCTGCTGACATGGGGCCAGCCCTCATTTCAAAGGGGGGCAGTGGGAAACCCAGCAAAAGACTCTGCTGCATTTCAGTTTAATCTATTTTTATTACTGGGAGTGGAATACAAATATATTTATTTTTTTGAAAATGCCCTAGTTTGAAATAAACAAACATCCCCCCCCCTCCAAAATCCATCCCATCAATCTGTACAAGGATGTTTGACACTCATCAAGAAGAAATTAGGAGAATTTAAAGCAAAATTGTTGCAAATCTTTAAAGGCAAAACACAGAATTGATGGAAATCACCTGTAACCAGTTTGCTTCAGGCAGCAAGGAGCCACTGGTTTTCCATCAGGAGGAGAAAATCCTCCTGTCGTTTCAGCCTGTTTGGCCACTCAAGTAGGTCCAGTGACAAGCTGATTTTAAGACAAGAAATGTTTAAGCATCTCAGATTTAAAATAAATGGCAGTTAGAAACTGTAAGAGCTTGTTGCCGTGTTTGTATGCACGTGTTACATGACTGTATGTGTTTGCCATGTGCATTTTCCTATATGAGAGCATATTTTATATGTGTGTAAAAAACCTGATGCCCTGTGAGTTGAGCTGTAGCACATTTACAACTGGGAGGTCGTAGTCACCAGTAAAGTCTGGTTCTATTTCTCACTGTAGGTGCCAGTGCCTTTGCTCTTAGAACTGATACATATTTTGAAAAAGTTGCCCTTTTGCTCTGATGTAAGAGACACTTTTCTAATAGGTATTTTAGTGATCTAGTGCCTGATTGCAGTTCTAAGTCCAATTTCCATTCCTAACACAGCTCAAAATAAATGTTAATAAAACTTGGATTTAGATGCATACTAATAGTTGTACAGCTGTTCAATACACGTATATAGAAATTAAAGTTCTTGATGACAAAAAAAAATGGTATTTTTTTAAGGCTGTATTACTTCCATAAAGTTAATTTTTAGTAGTAAGGAAAAAAAATAAAGAAATGTTCCTCTCAAGTAAAATTTCCTGCTTGTGGATTTAATTCATCTTGAGGGGGAAAAAAAAATGGATTGGTCATTTTTTGCTTAATTTTCTTTCCAGCTTGGGTGCTCGTTATTTTTTTGGGAGGCTTTTGGTGATGCTCCCTGGCAGTGTTAAGTGTCTGTGCCAGGCTAGGCTGTGGGCAGGGGCTCTCCCTGAGCCTTGGCTTGGTAATTCCAGTGTGAGCTTTATTTTTTGGGTGACAAATGGGTTTGGACTGTCTGCCACAAGGCTTGGAGGAACAGCCCGTCATAAAAAGGCCCCTCCCGTGCCAGGCTCGTACTCTGCCCATCTGTCAGCGTGTCCAGGGTGTCCTGCTCACTTGGAAATGCTTCCCACCCTCTCCGAGGAGGATCGAATGCTGCTCGACACATTTTGATGCCCAGACTGTCAGCCAGATCAAATGCAGAATTACCTGTTCCAGCCCACTGGTGTCTGCTGGGCTTCCAAGCCATTGCGTGGGGCAGGAGTTACGTTTGGCAACCTGTGTATGTAGGTGAGGAGGTGGAGTTTCCAGCTGGATTTCCCCAGGTGTGCGTTCGCTCGTCCTTTCTCCACATCTTGGTCAGAAAGGGCCATTGTAACACGGTGCTTAAATGGACTCATGAAGGATAATATGGCTAAGATCAGAAGATTCTTACTAAAGAAGTCAGAAATTAGTCTGGCTCATTTGAAAGCTTTTTTTTTTTTTTTTTTTCCCTGCACTGGATCTAAACTAGGAACAATTTCTGGGGGAAAAAAATAAAAAATAGTAGATATTAATGAAAGCCATAGTCCTTCAGAGAACCCTGAACTTTACCTGGGGAAATATCTTCCTTAAAGTTTTAGTATTGCATGTACAGTAATCAGAAAAAAACACCTTGGTGTGTGTTATTGCTGTGCTTCCCTTTCCACGTGAGGATTATTTCCAAACTGACCCACTGCGAAAACTTATTTTCAGTGATGGCTATTTCAAGTAAGAGTGAGTAATCCCTTTGTTATGTTCTTCTGTATGTCTCATTGTTCACAAGATTTTCCAGATGGGTAAATATTTCATCCATCTTTCTTCAGAGATGGTCACTGGTGTCTTCCAACACCTTTTTTCCAAGCAGAACTGTGGTGCTTTTTGGAGCACATCCCTTGAAACAGCCTTAACGAGGGTGACCAGGGCTTGGTGTGAGGAGGTCTGGAAGTGCAAGGTACACTTTCCCTTGGACATTTCCCTTAGATCAGGCCAATTCTGCCCACAAAGCTGCTTTTCTCAGAGGTTGTAGAGCTGGCCTGTTTTCTTAAAATTCCATTTGTGGTTGTTTTCAGTCGGACGCGGTGGTTCCTTCATTTCACTCCTGTCAAAGAGTTCACCCTGCTTTCTACACGACAGCAAAGAAAATACCATCTTGGCAACCCTGGGGAATGCCAGCGGAGCTGGGGGCCTCCCCGTGCTGCTCGCCGTAGGGATACCTGTTCTGAGTCTGGACTGCGGGGAGAGACGTGAGCGGAGCTGGGATTGGGATTAGCCCGGCTGAGCCCTGACAGCCGGGCAGCTTCGAGGGAGCGGAGCTGCCGGAGTTATTTACTCAGCCTCCTGCGGGGATGTCGCAGCCCCCGCCAGCCCGGGTGTTGTCATGGCTACGCCGCTCTCGCCGCTCTCCGGAGCTGGGCGATCCCGAGCTGATGGAAAACCGCGCTCGGCAGATGCTGCGTGCGCCGTAGCGAGATGCCTTCCCTCGTTTGGACGGCTTGCTCTCCAAAATGAGAGGGGAGGGGAAAAGGAAAATGAGTTATTTCATGACCAATTTATAGGCAGCGGAGAGGGAGAGGTGAGACGCAGGGGTTCGTTCATCCTGTCTTGAGTCCTCTGAAGTTTAAGGAAGTTGTTCAGCCTCTCCCATAACCGGGAAATGAAATTAGCTCAGCTGGGTAGAGCAGGCTGCTCAGAACACCAGGATCTGGGGGTTTGATCCCCGTGTGGGTCAGTCACTTAAGAGTTGGTCTTAATGATCCCTGCGGGTCCCTTCCAACTCAGAATATTCTGTGAAATCTGTGAGATGGGACCAGATTATCTGCCCATTGGAGATGCTGGCTTTTCCCTTCTCTCTAGGCTGGACACAAACTGTGGGGTAGATGAGCAGTGTTTCAGGTGGCTGAAGTTAGGTGGCAGATACCTTATCCTTAATGCCTTCCCAGAGCTAATCCCAAAAGCCGGAGCAGGCAATTAAAGTCTCATCACTTAAGTCCACTCATGAAGCTATTCTGGACTGGATATGCAGTTTGCAAAGCGCTTTGGATCCCCACGGGATGAACGAGGTATTGTGATTTATTAGTATTGCAAGGCACTGCTAACTGATAACCTAGTAATGGTTCCAGATCTCTGCATTTCTTAGCTCAAAGCCAAGGGTGGAAGATAAGGATACACACGCTGGGTTTGGGCAGAATACTGCACTACGAGTGTGATAAAGTTTTCTAGGTTATCTCTGAGAATCTGAGCTTTCTTCTGCCTTTGAGGGCTTCTTATGTTGCCAGCTTCAGCAAAATGCCTCTTTAAATACAGAGTTCAGAGGGTGCTGAATGAAGACATCCATTCTTTCGGGAAAAGAAAAATGAGTAGTTTAGCCTATGAAGTAAAGCATAAATAAATAAAGTATATATTGGTCTCTTTTTACACGTTTCTTGAAGTGTAAGAAAAGCTATATATAAAGCAATATGGCTATAGCAGAGTGACTGTCAACTTCATAGATGTGAAATTGTTCTCTGTGGCTGCAGAGTGATGCAGGAAAATGTGTCAGGAAAGCATCAAGAGGGGAATCTTTCCTCACTGTGGACTCCATGTGTTGTGCCCTTTGACCCCCACACCAAGCACAGAGCCATCCTTTTCATCCTTTCCTTGTCTAATTTCCTCTTTGCTTCCACTCTTTTTTTTTTTTTTCCCTTTCTTTTTTACTTGAGGGACTACTTGGTCAGAGCAGGTCCCTCACTTGCCTGTCTTTCCATCTCTAATCTTTCTTCTGATTGTTAAGATTATTCACGGTTATTAACTGACAAGAATGTGAAGGGGAGGCAACAGGCAGCTGTCTTCCTAAATGCAGTGAACTGGAAAAAATAGTTGCACTTTAAGTATTTATGGCAGAAGTTTTCTGTCACATATTTTTCGTGATATACATGGAAGTGAGAACCCTGTGAGTCCCTCTCAGATAAAGCCATCAGCTGGGGTTTTGCAGCTCTGATTTTGTTTTGTTTTGCTCTTCCTTGAGGAAATGGTTTTTGAAGATATTTGGCTTACAGAGAGTGGGGAAAACCATAAATAAATACAAAACACAGTGACTTTTAAAGTAGCTGAAGTGTAGAGAGGATTTAGTAAGCCTCAGTGTGATCCTGGCTTTGAATCCCCTTCAGATTGCTCCTGTGCTGCAGCATCTCAAATATTCTCATTACATTATGGCAAAATCATCCTTTGTTTCCTGTGGTTCTGCATTGCATTTCACCATGGCTGAAGTTGTGTTTTATAGCAAATGCGAGCTCTTCTCTGCAAACACATTGGGATCCTGTATCTCCTTCATGTAAGACAACCTTATAAGTATTGAAGAGCAATTTTGTTGGCACCGAGTCTGTGCCATCTGAAGGGGAACATTTGCAGGCTCCTGCCGTCCTTACCTATAGTCGCGTGTCTTGGTTGTTTCTTAATTACCTCATCATTCATCTGACCACATCTTTCAGGACTGAGGTGTGTTATCTTCTGCTTTTACCTTGTGTTTCTTAGCTCTGGGTGCTTATGGAATGAAAAGCCTCACCAGAGAAAGGTTGTCTTTGGCCGAGCAGCCCGGGATAGAGCTTCATGATGGGTTTGTACATGGATCGTGGTTGTGCCACAGCGAACATTAGGAATTTTGGTTTCCTCACTGGCTTGCTTTCTCTGCTGTTCCCTCACTTTCTCTCTCTCTCTCTCCTTTTTTTTTTTTTTTTTTAAATGGCATTTCGTTATTTGCACGTTTGCTGGGTTGTCCATCTGCTGTTGTAGTAAACGTGCTGCCAGTCAGCGCTGTGTGGTTCGTGGTGGGAAGGAGCTGACAAACAGGGCTGCGCATGTGGGCGTGGGGTTCCTATCCTGGCTTTGTCAGAGAGCCTCTCCTGGTGGTCTGTGGCTTGCTGGTGAGGTGGAGAGCATCATCACAGCACTTCCATACAGCCCTGAGCTCTCTGGACAGTCGAAACAGGATGGGGTTCCAGGCAGAAGGGGTTGCATCCCACCCCAGGCTGCCTGTGCTCAGCTCCCTCTGCAAAGGCTGAATCACCAACAAGACACGGTGGTGGTTCCTGGCAGGAGAGCACAAGGCTTGAGAGAAAACTTCATTTTTTTTTTTTCTGTGAACAGCGTAGGAATGTGTTCTGGTGGTTTAAGTCTGAGATTGAGAACAACGCAAAAAACAATCCGTGGTCTCTTGGCAGCTTTTGTTGATGATCTTGTCTACAGCCTCAGAAGGAAAAGAGGTGAATTTGCTGTAGAGTGCTGGAGATTAATACCTGTCAGGATCACTCAGGAGGTTCAGAATTGAAGAAGGGTGTGCTGGAGGCTGCTGGTGTCCCATGATCAGGATAACTCAGGAAGAACAGCTCGAAAGACAGCTGTTTTCAAGGAAATATCAAAGACTTACTGGTTTCATGGCTCTCTTTATCCCCTTCCCCTTGAAATTCTTAGTTTTAGCAGCTCTTTCTGACCAAGTGATGGCAATCCAAGCTGGATGACCTGGGGGTGAGGACAAGGGAGAAGTGGCTTCAGTAGCTCTTTAGGACCTCGTCTGGTTTTTGTTGCAGCTGAAAGAAATGCTTTTAAATTGCATACACTGTGGTTGTCTTACACAAAGTTTTCACATGCAAGGTTTTTATATAGGGCACTGAATGGACACATCACCTGAGGGATAGGGGATTTTCACATCTCAGTTAGATTTTGGCCAGCAATTGCTCCCTAACTTTTTAGATTGATACCTCTTTGGGACCGAATATTTCCCATTTGTTGGGAAATGACAGGGCACATAATTTAGGGTGATTTACCCTCTCTTATTTCAAACCTGATGTTTTATCTACCTTGACAAAAAAGTGCACACAGCTGGTCCTGCACAGTCACCCAGTAACTCCTGGCCTGTGCTGCCTCTGGCATCTTCATGCTGCAGACAAAATCATAGAGTCATTAGGGTTGGAAAAGACCTCTAAGATCACTGAGTCCACCTCTAACCTGCCATCTTCACCATTCCCCCTTGTCCTGTTTTTGGGGAGAAGATACCAACCCCCACCTGGCTACAGCTCTACAACCTCCTTCCAGGCAGTTGTAGAGAGGGATAAGGTCCCCACCAAGCCTCCCTCAGCTCCCTCAGCCAACCCTCATCAGACTTGTGCTCCAGACCCTTCACTGGCTTCCTTGCCCTTTTCTGGACACTCTCCAGCACCTCAATGTCTTTCTTGCCATGAGGGGCCCAAAATTGAACACAGGATTTGCAGTATGGCCTCATCAGCCAAGCCTCTCTCTGTCTCATTTCTACCAATCTCAAACTCTCCAGACCCACTCAATTGTTCTCTTACGCTATAAATACCCTTCAAAGTAAAACAGCAAACAAACCAATTGGAACAGCCTCGTGCAGTGCAGGGCTGGCTTGCACAAATCTAACCAGCCCTGTACATCTGTTACTGCCCACTCCCATTGAGTCATACCGAGCCTTACTCACCAGCATCCTCAGTCTCACAGTACGACTTACATCCCTGTCTCCAAAACACATGCTGCAGTCTGCATGGCACGGGGGAGTGAGGAGAGCAAAGCAAAGCACTGAGCAACCTACTCCTAAAAGGGATAGAGCAGTGTAGCAAGCCTTGTTATGCCTTACTATGACTGGGATATCAAAACAAAAGGACAGAAATTCCTGTGTGTGCCAGTTTTGAATCTTTCCTTGTGCAATAATTGGGTGATTTGTTATATATAAGCCTGAAGGCTTATAGATAGAATTGCTACCAAAAAAAGGGGACAAATTTCTATTCAAGCAGAGCTACCAAGCTATGCCCTCTATTCCACAGAGATCAAACTTTGGATTGCGCTCACAGGCTATTAGCATATGTAGCATATTTGCTATTCAGAGTTTTACATTGGCTTGTAATAGGTACGAATCCAAGGTTGATCTAAAAAAAATCTGCTGGTGTGCAGAGTTGCAATGAGGGAAACTGTTCACAGCCAATGTTAATAAAAATCCCGACCTTCTTCGTCCTTGGTAGGATGGTTGAAGTGCTTATAGCTCAGTAACATTAGCAGAGGAGGAGACCTAGAGAGCCCTGTTAAGGTGTGATGCTGAGGAGTGCAGCTTTTAGCAATTCTTTTGTCAGCACTCAGCTTAATTTCTCTGTCTGTTGTTTTCTTGTTTATTTTATTAAAGGAGCTATCTCCCCTTATTGAAAACCCGTCTTAGTAAAGTGTCACCTTCTGCTTGAGTTATGTTGTAAAAAGAAACTGTAATGTCTGGCAGGCATTTCACATCCTTAAATTTTGTGCAATCCTAGCACATATATAGAACTGAGTGAAGCAGAAAAATAACATCTCAGAGGTGACACCATCAGGAGTCAGGACTGCGTGATGCTACCCACGCTGGGACTCTGAAGTTGCTTATAGCTGAGGAACCCAGCCTTTCACCAGAGATGGGCTGTGGGGCTACCAGGAAGGTCTTCTGACCTGAGTCACCTCAGGAACATGGTGCAAGGGTTGACAACATTCGCGGGGACCCACCACCATGGGCCCAAATTTCACATCACGTTGTTCACGGTCATGCCTTGTGTTTGAATGGACATTTGCAAAGGATGACAGCAGGGAGCTGGTTGCTCTTTTGATGCCCAGCCACTGTTGAGCAGGGCCACAGAAAGGTCCTACTTTCACCCAAAATACATTGGAAATCAGTCTCTGGTCTGTCAGTCACAGCGTGCCCCAGAGTACCTTGCTGGCCCCTTGGCTTCAGATGTTGTGTAGAAAATTTATCAGCCTGGCTGCCAAAGTAGCCTTGAAACAAAACAATAAGGAAACAGGAATCCTGTTTATCCTGTGTTGTTTACTGGATTCAAGGCTTTAGTGGTCTGTTATTTAGGTCTGCAGCCTCTGCAGCAGAATTGCTGGAAGCCCTTTTCTGACACCAAGGTCTCCAAGTGCAGCAGCCTCCAGACCAGAGTGTCTGGGCAAGCCTTTTTGGCATGAATTCTCCCTGTAAGAATTCCAGGGAATTCTCCCTGTAAGTAAGGAAAGGAACAGTGAAACTGGCTGGAAAAGGTGAAAAATGGCTTGGCTAACCAGATCTTGTTCCTGTTGCTATTTGGCTATGCTATGCCAGCCAATAGATTTGCTTTCTGCATCCTCAAATGTGGTTTTCCTTCCTATTTTCCAAAACAGTTCTGAGAAAAGCTTCTTTGTTTTCCCAAGATATCAAAGAACAAGAATTTTATTTTTCCTTCTTTTCACACCATCCCAAATATTCTGATATAAGGGCTGCCAAAGGAAAAAGATTAGGAATTAAGAAGGATCACCCTCTAGATGTACAGGTGATCCAGACCAAAATCACCCTAGAGTTAGTCTCACCTTTGGTGGAGAAATTAGTGTAACCTTCCAGATATCTGCTGTTCCTCCAGAGGAAATAGGGAAAGAAGTGGTAGAGAAGGTGAGTGCAAATGCAGACAGAATAATCCTGACTTGCACTGGGAAATTACCTGTTGAGTAGGTGTCATGGGAGATTTCCCTCCCCAGGAGGGAGCCTGACTGGCTGCAGGAGCACCAAGCCCTGGTTCTGCTGTGTCACAGCTCTGCTGTCCTCCAGAAAAAGCTCTGCTATCCCTTGGGGCCGTATTCTTCAGCAAATACAACAGGAGCTGCCATGACAACCTCTTATAAATAAAAGTGGATTGAAAACAAAATAAATCTGCAGCAGCTTTGTGGCTGTAAAGTGAATCTAAAGTGCTCAAGAGGTCATTTTTTGTAGCTGGAGTGGCAGGAGTGGTGTCTGGCTGTCAGGTGGTGCTGAGCGACGGAAGGACTGACTGGGGAGCTCAAGCGTGGCAGGAAAGCTGACAAAACTTTGCAAAACAGACTTTTCATACTCTTGATTCCAGGTTAGCAGCACCAAGAGCTGCCTTTGCTCCTCACAGGGGCGATCACAGGCTGTGGTCTCTGCAGAACTTGTCAGTCCAAGGATGTAGTGCAGGACTGATGGACACAGGGTGCGATTCAGCCTGGGCTCTGCAGTCTGGAGGATTCTTCCTCATACCAGGACCCCACTGTTCGCCTCTGCTGGAAGTTTTAAAGGTCTCTCCAGCACCACGTGGTTGTCCAGGGCGCTTATTCCAAGTGCAGCAAAGCCGAGCTGGAGAGCAAGACGGCTGTCTAAGAACAGTTTCAATTCCCGGTTAAGGGCAGAGGGAGCCTTCAGTGTGTATCTGTTGGCATAAGATCAGAGCAGTCAGATCTGTGACAGGGGCAAAGGCTGCACCACTGACCTGTCAAGAATTCTGTGGTGTTTTGCAACACTTCTGGAGCAGTTTTTATTTTTTTTTTTAAGACTTACTCTATCGTCAGCTGCATCATCATGTGTGCTCCTGGATGACCAGGATCGTAAGAAACAAATTGATATCTGACTCTGTTCTGCAGAGATAAAGGGAGTGTAAAGGGAGAATAAGCACCTAATATTTCCTTGCTTCACCAACAGTTTGGAATTGAGGCAGCAGTATTTGAAGCCTGGCATTTGATGTATGTATTTTTTTTCCTCCTGTAAATGGACGCCTTCACATATAGAATCCCGTGAAGAAGTGAAAGATGAAAAAATTGTTGAGTAGCAGCTACAATTACAGACTTTATCACAGGACTAAAAGTACAACTATTATCCAATTTGAAATGTTCTGCAGTGCTGTATTAGCAAAGAAAGGTCTCGTGCTGCCCAGAAAGCTCCAGCTTCAGTTATTTCTGCTTATAGGTAGGGATCTGTTCTGGATGTGGAGATAGATAAATTAGCATACCTGCAGGATACCTGGGAGTTACGAAGTAGAATAGAGTCCTCAGCTGGGTTTCATGATACTTTTAGACTTCAGAATATATATATATGTAGGTTTATGCTTGGAATTGTAACTGAGAACTGAAATTTAGCTCCTAGAAAAATAGCTGTACCTACCTACCCCCCTGCTGGGTTTAAAGGTTTCTGCTCAAAAAAAAGAACTTACGGTTTCGTTCCTTGCAGTTCCAGATTTTCTGAACAGCTTTTCCGACCCTGATTACAAGAGATGTGTCCCCTTAAACCCAATTTCTTCCATCCAGCCTCCAGCCTTCCTAAACAGCCAGTTTTCTCCCTGGAAGTTACACTAAGTAGTAATATAGGGACGGTAATAAGTGGAGCTCCAAGGAGGTTATTTGCTTGATTTATTCCATGGAAAATGACTTAGCACACATCAAATTCCAGCTTCTGCACTACCGAAGATGGGTAGAGGAAAATGTTGGTAAATCCTTTGGCTGAATTAAAGTAAACACAAGGGGATATGTTTTTGTGTAACTTTCCATTAGGCTCTTTAACTTCTTCACAGAGATTCTTCACTTAAGTCCTTCAGTAACATATGAAGTAATAATAATAATAAGGATGATCTGTTTATTGACAGTGTTTATAAATGCTATTTATGGCTGGATAATTTTTATATGCAGTAAGTAATTTTAATCTTAACTAATTATGAGAGTAAGCAAATTAATACAGAAGCTTTTCTGTAGTGCCTGGTTCAGCCTCAGTCAAATCTTTATAAGAGTGAAAATCTAAACCAAAAAAATTGCCTCTTCTTCTGGTTTTGAGGTGTTTCCTTACGTTTTTAGTTGCAAACAAAGGTGATATGAAACACAGATGTCATAGTTTGGCGATGAGGGTGATTTTATGAAGTTGAGCCTTTGTAGATAGTTCCTATTGAATGTGCATGGATGGAGCTGGGAACGGACGAGTTTGTCATGAATACTTTGGGGCCAGCTTGGCCAAGCCTGGCTGCTGCTTTTTTTTTTCTTTTTCCCTTTTCAACTTGGCATGAATTGCTCCCATGTGTTTCAGTTCCAGTAATTCAATATTTTGTTCCTTATTTTTGTTGTTCAATTATGTAACCAGAATATTTTCAAACACTTGTAAGGATTATGCCTAAGTTAGACACATTTTTAAGCGTATTTTGGATTTATTATGATTGCTAAATCCAAATCACAATGGGAAATGATTAGACCTGGGGCTGCTCTGAATTCTGAAGACAAGCAAGCCCCGAAGACTTCCCAGACAGTGCTAATTTTTAATTAAGCTCTGTTTGATCAGAAATTAGGTTTATGTGAAATTGCTATTTGTTTATGTTTTGAACTTTTTTAAATGCATGCAGATGTGGTGGTGAAGAAGCACTGAATCATTACATGGAAAGGGTGATGCCTCCCATGTGGGAGGTTCTGTGCTGGGGAGGTATTCCTGACATTTAGAAGATGATTTAGGACCCAAGACTCAGCTCTTCAGCACACAGCGCTAGGCAACCTCATGCTTTTGGTCACAGAATTGCTCATTATCTACTTTTCTGATCAAACAGATGCTAAACTTGACACTAACATAATTTCCTTATGCATGTAGAAAGGAGCTCTAAAAACCCTGTGGCTGGAACATGAAGCAGCACAAACAGAACAGACGGCAGGAGGTGGAATATAATTGCAGTTTGTTTTTGTTAGTTAAAGATGAGCATGTGTGCTTTTCTTATGGCTTTATTGTCTTTAGTCCTGCAGAATTGGCTGCTCCCCTCTCACTTGTGCAAGTAAATTGGGTATTTCCTCCCCAAGCACCGTGTCACAGTTTTCTCCCTCTTTGTTATATATGTTGTGTATTTCTCAGAACATCGAGGGATTCTCATTCAGGTTGTGTTTGTTGCCATAAATACTCTTCAGGATCATACATCCCACTAAAGACAAGGCAACCATTTGCTGAGCGAGTGGCTGTATTTAAACTGCAATTTCCTAACAATTTTTCTGTGGCATTTGGGTACCTCCCCTTGAAAGTTTTAGCACAGGCCTTTTTCCCCTTCAGCTGCAGGTGGTTTTTGATGATGATGTAGTGCAGGCACTGCTGAGGGCTCCCTATTCACTTGTAACTCACATCTGCCATTGGTTTCAGGCAAGGAGAACAATCAGGGTCCGTGTTATTGCTTGCCAGCAATTGCTATGGGTAAAGCAGTGGGCCCTTTGGAAATAGATCCCTGGGCTACAGTCATGGGATGCTCTGATGGAAGGAAGAAGACATGAATAAAGGACATCAATTTTCCTTCTCTGTCCTTGCAGGATCTCAGCTCGTTTGCCATGCCATTCTTGGACGGTGATGTGGAGAGCGCAGACAAAAATGCTTCTCGCAAGGTAGGACATACCCAAAGCTTCACCTTTGTTGTAGTGGTTGAATCCCTGGGTGGTAAACTCAATTTATTAGGCTTAAAAAAGCCTGGGGTGTTCATCTTCCCTGCCATACCATTAACCTGTTAGAAGTGATACACTAAATCAAATATAGTGATTTTTTACAGACCTTACCATGGCAGTGCTTTTACAGTATAACCTCTAAAGGATGAGAACTGCTGGTGGCATTGTAAATACTGCAGATGTTGTGTGTAACACTGTTGTAAATCAGGGAAGTGGTGTTGCATGACTGTATTCTCAGGAATATAGTTAGCTAACAAAGTTTGTGGTGTTGCTTCAGAAATAGAGTGCCCAAATAGGTATCTGTGGCAGGTTTTCCTGGAATTGCCTCCTGGTGGTTGCTCTCTGTCTAAGGAGGCTTTAACTGCTCAGTGTCCTTGATCTATCTGTCCTTGGCACTGGCAGAATGAGATGCCTTAATTTGCTGAAGCTGTAGTGGTAGAGTCTTCCCGTAAACAAAGTGGGAAGTTTTCTCCTCAGTGTGGGATTAACTCAAGGTTATCCATCTGGAGGCATCGATTTGTTTCTCTGATGGCCTGCTATTAAATTAAGCCAATACAGTCACGGAGTTTGCTTTCTTTAAGAATTATCATGGGGAGCATATTCAGTGGATGACATTAGGGGTGGTTATGCAGAGCCTACACAATCTCCAAAGCAATAAAAAACTGTGGGTGGGATCTGTCATCTGCAGGTCACGGCCTCCTCATTTTCACAAGCGTTGAAGTACAAGCTGGTCTGCTAAATGTGAACCTCCTACCACCCTGGCAAAGAGGGATACACCTCCAAATAGCACACAACACCAAAGGCTGATCTTGAGCTACACGGCAGGCCAGTTGGACTGATCACAGTATTTACAAGGCTCTGGACCTCCATAGGGACTAAACCTGCTACAGGTTCATTTGTCAAAGAGTCTGCAGTTACAGTTCAAGGCAGGCGGAGCAATAAATCCCTCCCTAGTGAAGCTGATCTGCATCTAGAGCAATAATAACCGAGCTCTGCTGACTCGTGTTGGCAGCACGAGTTTCTATTCCCCTGCAAAGGACAGATGTTCAAAAAATTTCTGCAATCCATCAGTAACTGAATGTGTTTATAACACTGGCCTTGTTCTTTTCTGTGTTGGACCTTTAAAACTGACGTAGAAGTCGCTGACGCAGGGGAACTCTCACAGATGCCAGGGAAATTAAAATATACAGTGTCACCAAGAGGTGCCTGTTTTGAGGGTTTGAATAAAATGAACAATGTGATGTTTTCAGAAGGGGTAGTCACACTGGAAGCAGGCAGGGGTTTCTAGCTAAAAGTTGATTTTTTCGGTTTATCACCTCCTTTTCACAAAGAAAGGTGAGAAAGCTGCATTGAATCTCAGCCCTGAGGAAAAAAATGGGCCTAAGCTAATCGTGCTTATGTGCAGTATTACATGGTATTGTTTATTGACTTCCACTCTACCATTTCTGAATCCCATGTTTTCCCTCTTACTGGCCTTAGGAGTTTATTTTGATGATTGCTTGTCCTGGGAGAACTGAAAGAATGTTTCAGCAGTTGCCCCTTTTTGTAGCTTCAGGAAATGCTGGTTTGGTTTTTTTCCCCTACTTGGGTCAAGCTGTGCTTAGGGAACTGCAGTTAACTTTGAAATGACCATGCAACTGGGGCTTAATGTCTGAAACTGCATTTTAAACTGACCTCTTTGATGGAGTGTGGAAGACCTAAGAGTTTTTTCCAACGCTGCTCTTGGAGCTCTGATGAACACATGCAACAAAGTGGTGAGAAACAGGCTGGCAGTGCCCACATTTTGATAAGAAAGAGGTCATCTCATAAAATCCATTGCCACGTCTCATCCTATATATCGTTTTCCTCAATATGAAGTATGAGATCTTTGCTGCTAGTGAATGATGAGTAGCATCAGGCTGCAGTGTTTATTTAATTCTAAATACGAGCTTGCCAGTACCTACTGCTGATACATAAAAAAAAAAAAAAAATCCAAAGTTACTCTTCCTTTCAAAGTGAGAGGGTTTTCCTTAGTTCAAGTTTGAAATCACAGTACGGTGTGTAACTTTTGTCTATTAAAAGTCAGTATTTCATCAGTAGTGTGGCTTTTCCATTCGCTTGTCATGCTGGAGACAGGCAATTCATCAGGGATGTCTCTCTTCCTGCACTTAACTCTTCTGTGGCCTGGGCTGTAGATCAAGGTAGACAAGAGCAGTTCACAGCCTGTTGTTCTGATCTGCCATTAATTTAATCCTCCTGTTCTTTGTGAAAGGCTTTTAGAGACTGAATTAACATTTTTCACAGAGATCCTCAGCACTTTACCATGCAAGTGTCTCTCAGTCATTATCCTGTGACAACAATCCTCATTACACAGCTAGGAAATTCAAGTCTAGAATTATTTGTTCAGGTTCACGTAGGAATTTTTTTTTGGCAGCGGTGGCAAATGTGACACACATTTCCTGAAGTTTAGCCTTAATCACTTCTCATTAATGTGTCTACTATTATAAATGATGTGTTCTTCTTTCCTTTATGACTAATGGCAGGAAGAGGATAGGGATAGTTTTCACCCTTCTCTGTTGAAGATGGAGAATATAATACTGTGAAGAGTCTCGTGTCAAAGTTTTTGGCGTGGTGTCATGGAGAAAGGTGCCTGTGGCAGGTATTTTGGCTTTTGTTATTGGAAGAGGGTAAGTTTAGAGACCTGGAAAATCATGAGTGATGGGGAGCATCATTCAGAAATAATTCTGGTACAGTATGGCAAGTCAGCAGTCAGGGATGAGTGCCCCTCTGCACCCAAATGGCTCTATCAATTTTAGAGGTCTTAACACCTTGAACTCTTATAGATCTTTCATCCTGGATGTAGGTTAAAGGACAAGGTATGGAAATTATAGGAAACTGAGAGCCATTGCTTTTCAGCTTAAAGCTCAGGGTTATGAATGATTAGAAAGAAGAAAATGACAAAAGAAGAAACTTGTCCACGGGGGAGCCAGCTGGCAAATTATAGATGGAGGAGGAGGAGGAGGAAAAGAAGTTTGAAGAATAATATTGATCCATTCCTTTATGGAAATGACAGAATTGTCATGAAAATATAAACGAAAGCTTGGAAAAGAAGTGTGCATTAAAAATTCTTTTCTCTGTGTGGAGAAAAAGCTGGTGAGATGTTTATCTTAGATGACAAAGGTGTCATTAATAACTTAAATGTCCAAAATGTCAAAGCAAGACATTTTAAAATTAAATCCAGCAACTCTAATAAAACACTCTTGAATTAATTGTGAGAGTTTTTCTCTGCCTAGTGTTGATTTTGAATAAATCTTAGAGCAGAGATGAAGTTCCAAAAGACTGCAAAAAAAGCAATTACTGTGTTAATATTTGTGATGTTTGCAATTAGGATAATGTGCAGGTTTGTCAAACATTAGTCCTGGGCAAAACACTGAAATAGCTCTTGTTGGATAGCTAATGATGCTGTTATAATAGACTCATTTGGATTGGAATTAATTGTGAATGGTTCTTATTGAACGAATCTGGGGGTTTAAATGAATTATAAATTTGGTTGAGAAATGTCATAGCGTTGGTGTCATGTATATAGAAAAGTAGCACAAGTCATTTTGATTTAAGAAACAGGAATGATACTGAATAAACGTGGAGCCTATTAAATGGATAAAAACCTGGCTGCTAAAATAAATGGGAACTCACCCGTGGAAAATTTTGTTTCTAGGCAGACCAAACATTCTGTCGCTATACTATATCATACTGTATCAGTGACTTGAAAGATAGACAGGCTCATTACTGATACAATTTGTAGTTCATCCAAAAAATGAGAGTGGGGAGAGTGATAAATTCTGAGCAAGAAACTCTCTGATGCAGAATGACCTGAATCCATTAAAACACATTTTACAAACTGTCAGCCCACCTCAATTTGGCCAAATTGGGATCAGTTACACTTAGGAACAAATAATGTAGACTTTTTGGGGAGTTTTTTATAAAGCCTTGGTTGGATTTTGAAAAAAAGCTGTAGGTGATCAGCTATACATGGACTCAGGATGTGACTTGATGGTTAAAGGATTAATTTGGGTTCTGGATGTATGATCAGATCAGACTTTGTCAGAGAAGTGACTCTGATACTGAAGGACTCCAAGGAGCATTTTCTTCTGCTGCTGGTCCCAGGATTGGTTTTGTTTGTCCCTGGAACAGGGAGGAGAAAGGAAAAAAGGCCATTTTCATCCTCCCTTTCACTGGATAATGAATCTCCTTTTGATTGATTTGTTTCACAGTATTTAATTGTCCATTTCTTTATGAGCAGCAGGGAAGGGGAGCATGTCCTGGGTGGTGCCACAGCCTTGGCAGAGGGCACCTGCAGCGAGTCCAGGGAGCCTCAGGGCAAGGGCACGTGGGATAACCACTGCACTGTCATGTGCGTGGCTCCTCCCCATCCACTGCTGTAAAATAAAGTCAGGTAGGGGTTAGGAGGTGGATAGGGAGCCAGCACTGCTTTCACCTTTCCTGTCTCCTGCTTCTGCCTTTGATCAACCCTGCTCACTGCTGGAAACCTTCCCCTGCCCATGTGTAGAGCAATGCAGAGCTCCCAGAGCCTGCCAGAGCAGCCAGCCAGCCTCATCCCATTGTATTGTAATTTGGGAAAGTGTCATTCTACTTTAGTTTTGGGAAGTGACATCTCTGACCCTGTAAAATACGATGTCATCTCAATTGTTACTGCTCATGCAGAACCAAGGGAACTGGTGGTGCTGAATGTGACCACATGGTGCCTGGGAGAGTAAGTCCTTCATTACCTTTCAGTCTAATGAAGTCAGCTCTTGTGCCTCTGTGAGCTCCTTTATTCCAGCAGAATGAGAGAATCATCCAATTAACTTTATCAAAGGGCTTTTTTATTGAGATTCAGTGGAAGGGCAGGAAACAAGTGCAGACGTCTATCTGGTGTACCGTCTCTAATTGTGTTTACTGTCCCTGTCAAGGATGGTGGGAGGCAATTCCTTTTCTGTTACTGGTCTCTCAAAAAAAATTGTAAGTGGAGAGGCAAAATGAAGGTCAAATAACTCACTGTTGTAAAAGCAAACAAATCTCAAATGCTCCATAAATGTTCGGATTTAGAGAAGAAAGGAATGGAGCTCAGGAGCGTTTAATAACTTTCACTTAAATTCAGAAGGATTTTTAAAAGCTGTTCAGCTTGAGCCCATTTGTATTCCAGATTATTTTTTTTTTTCAGCCTATTCTGAAGAATGAAACTAAATTCATCACAAACTGAACCAGAGCCAGAGATTTTTCAGGGAGAGCATCCTCTGGGGAAGGCTGTGTGCCCAAACAAGGACCTGTTGCTGGAGCACCCTGGCAGGGGAGCAGAGGAGATGGCTGGGAAGAGGTGCTGTAGCAGGGACGTGGGTTTCCCTGGTTCTGGCACAGCCTCTGCCTGTCCATGGTCAGGGTCTTCTCAGCAGAGCTGGTTCATTTTTTTGGGCTTGTTGCTTTGGCAGGACACTTCTCTTCCCTGCACTTAAGTGGTCCTTAAATTTTAGGTTGGGACCAGAAATGTCTTCTTAGAGAGGACTTCATTTGGCAAAAAGGGGGGATCAGATTTTTAATGTGAAGCATGGGAATGAAAATAACAATGTTGGGAAAATCTCTGCCTGTGGCAGGACTGAGATGGGTGGTGTGAGGATGACAAGAGACCAGTTTGTGGTGAAGTATGAATAGTTTGGCATCTTGGCCTAGTGCACTGGGGATTATCATATGGTAGTGATTAAATGCAATGCATCTCAATTTTCTTGTAAAATAGGATGAAGAATTGCGATTCAGGTAGGAAAATAGATGAAGGAAAAGATGGCAGGCTGGTATTGAAAGGATGACTGTTGGGTGGAGGGTCAGAGCTGATGGGGTTACGCGGATCTTTGCTAGCAAGGTCGAGACAAAAATTAGAGGCATAGTAATCAAATTTGTTGGATGCAAAGAGAGAAGAGAGGTGGCTTTTTTATCATAGGGAAGGACTTTATACAGGAAGACCTGAATGACCTTCAGGATGGATAATTCTTGGCAGCACAAGGTTATGTTAACCAGAGCAATAAGAGGTCATGGAGTGTTCTCTTGGCCTGAAAATGAAGGGCTTGGGCACAGTCAGACTTTGGCACCCACTACAGCAGGGTGGCCACGAGCAACCTGGGACTGGACTGGCTTGTGCTCTCTCTGAGTGCCACCTGGGGGTGCTTTCAGGATAGACTAAATCCCAGTCAGATGGAGGGTGAGCAGGGAAGCCACATGGACAACTGCTCAATGGTTCAAGCCTCTGTCCAGCTGTTTCATTCACTGCCATGGGGTAGTCTGGGACTGATAGTTATTTGTATTGGGAATTTGTCATCCTGGAGTTTGTTTGTTGAAAACAGAGGGGGGAGCCTGCTGGTCCATCATCACAGCATGACTCTGAGCCAATAATGTGGGTAGCTAGGAGAAAGGAAAAAGAGATTAGGAAGAGGGAAAGATTCCATCATCCAGATGAAATGACAGGGGCAGCTTTCAGAGTGTTATTTCTTGGAGTGAAATCTTCCAGAGCTGCTCCATATGGGGCAAGTGCCACACTATCACTTCACGTCTCGATCAAAAAATTGTTCGTTAGGTCTGCCAGATGCCACTGGCACTGTAAGAAATTTATTTTCGACAATGGACACCTCTGAATGTATTTTAGAAACCTGCCTGTGATCGTTTAGTGTGTGCAACAGAGCAAAGTCTCTCCCTGGTCCCCAGCTGTGGATGCTTTAGTGCTCCAAAGCATGAAAACTGATAGCATCTTAGGGCATTTTAGGAGGTGTTTACCCAGTGCTGTGTAAGGTAACTGGTTTAGCCTTGGACAGCACGTCCCATGTAGCTGCTCAGCACCTCAGCAGGGAGCACAGTGCTGTAGGCTGAGGGTAGGGCTGCACTGGCACTACTGATGGGCTGCTGGTTTAGCCCCGTTCCAGCTGCACTGTTCTCTGCAGACATAAGATCAGGAGCTGACATTTATCTGCAACCTAGGTTTTAAGGTTTAACAAGTCCAAAGCTGGGCATAGAGCTCCAAGATCCCCTCTACGCTTCGCACAAAGCCAACGCAGGGAACGTTTTGTTGCTGCTTGGTTGTTTTGTTGGTTGTTTTTAATTAGCTGAACAGTCGTAGTACTTAGAGGAATTTTTCAGTTTGTTTGGTGGGACCTTATTTGTTTATTGATTTTTGTTGTACTTGCATTGTGGCTTTGGATTCCTTATCTCCCAAAGACCAAACTGCTCAGGATCAAATGGGCATGTGCATTTATATTGTTTTTTAGCTGTGTTTCACATTTCTGCCCAGTCTCACTTTACTGCTTCTCCTGGGCCAACACAAAGTGACTCACAGTGGTTAGTAATGTGAGAAACCAGGGGTGTAGTGCTTTTATTTTGCTGCTACAGCTCAGCTGGGGGCATAGTTATCTTTCCAAAGCACTTGTGGGAGTTTTCTGCCCACCTGCTTGTCGCAGCTTCAGGAAACGAGTCCAGAAAGCATGAGGAACAGGCTGATGATCCATCTAGCTGCATAACCTGCCTCTGGCATCACTGCCATTTGTCACACCCAATCTGCATGGGATGGTGGAGTCTGTTCCACAGCAGAGATTCTTCTGCACTCCCAGCTGAAGCATGAAAATGAACATTGCCCTGTGACGTTCTGATACACTGTGTTAGCTGTTGTTGCTGCTGATTTCACTCATGGAAGTGCCTTTTAGAACTCACAATCCATTAGCCACAAATGATATTCCAAGAAAGCAATCCTATTGTGATTCCCAGAGCAAAATCACAGGTATTTATCCACTTTGATGGTGGGTGTAACCTGGAGCAGCTGGGGAAGAATCCAATGTGGTAATTTCCTTTAATTTAGTAGCATGCACATGTGTATTTAGCAGTGTGCCCCTGGTGCTCTGACAATTAG
This sequence comes from Empidonax traillii, assembly GCF_003031625.1. NCBI lineage: Eukaryota > Metazoa > Chordata > Aves > Passeriformes > Tyrannidae > Empidonax > Empidonax traillii. The sequence continues at coordinate 649,143 of NW_020955597.1, read as the reverse complement.
TGAATTCATCTGCTTGGCACAATGGAGAGAAGGCAACTGGTTGTGATTGTGGTAAATAAATAAAACCATCCCACTGCTCCAACTCGGAATGGGAGAACAATTTGCTTTTGTGTCTGGCTTGTGCATCCGAGGGAATACTGACAGTTTTAACAAATTGTTGTTTGACATTTTACATCTCTAGAATTGCTGTAGTGTGTAAGGACACCATGATCTTTTTAAAGTGCCTCCTATCAGTGTGTCATTTTAACCGAACAAGCATGCAAAAAAGATAACATGAAATATTAAGGGCAGCACCAGAATGGATCCTTCTCTTGGCTTTACGAATGTCACTTTAGGAAAAATTACAATGAATTTACCATCCTGGAAACAGTCCCAAACTACAGCAGCAATGGCAGATTTGTATTATGATTAAAATAAGCTTGAAAATGTTCTTACTCCCCCCTTCCAGGCAGTAGGTTTGGCAGCAGACCTGTTTAAATTGCAGTGCAAAAGGAGGTGCCATCGAGCTACTTAACCGGTTGTTTCCTGGACTGTGTAGTTGTGAAGAGAACAAAGTATAAGCAGTCTCAGATGATTTACAGATTATATTTTAGTAAAGTTAATGAGCTTTTATGAAAAAGCTATCACTTTGGGACTATTTTACCCATGATGAAAGTGCAGTTTCTTTATTAATTTCCTATAGTGTGGTTATTATTCCAGGTCTCAGCTGAGGGACTGTGCTCTATTATTCTTGATAAATACTCACCAGGAGACAGTCTGTGTGCTGGAGGACTTAGAGCAGGAGTAAAGGAGATACAGTCCTCAATGGCAGAAGGGATGTGTAATGTGGAATGAGTTTTCAAGATTGCATATAGAATCCGTGACAGAGCTTGGAGGCAAACCCGAGGCTCAGGACACTGCATGAAGTATGAAACACTGCTGTTTTTTTCTCTTATGGAAACTGTCCAGAGCCTGTTGTTGCTTTTGGTACCTATTGCTTCAGTTAGAATTGATTTATCTTTTCCAAAATTGTCCCTTTGAGGGCAACTGCTCCCCCAGTTCATTTGCAACGGACAGGTTTATTTTACAGATATTTTTGTCCACACTGTCAAAATAAGCGTGCAGGTGTAAAAAGTTGTTCTGTCTCTTGTCAGACATTTCTGTGCTGTGCAGAGGAGCAAAGAGCAGAATTTGCCATCCAATTAGGGCTGTGCTGGCACATCTCTGTGCCCCTCCTAGTGACCCACACTATTTGTATCCATCACCCAGACCAAGTGCCACTCGCCTTTTAGGTTAGAAACCTTCCCAAAAGGGAGATCACACTCTCTGTGAGCCCTTCTGCAGTTCCCATGCAGCAGGACCTGCTCCAGCTCTGTCCCATCTGAAGTGGAAAGAGGAGCTGGTCCAAAATGCACAGGCAGGAGACAGAGAGGACTCCAAGAAGTGGGCTCCTGGGTTAGGGAGGGAGCAGCTTTTTGGCCATTGTGCTGCTCATAACATTTCTGCAAGTATTTTGGAGCTGTGGCTAAGCATTATTTTGGAAAGGGGGTTAATTGCATGTGTTTTAAACTTGGCTGACTATTTTTAGCTGGATTAATACACCCAAGCCCTTCACTGATCCAGAGGAGGGCACACATGCTTATGAGTCTTTCTTTCATCTAAGTCATCCCAATAAAAGATGCTGTTTTTCCCTGCAACGACTCCCATGGCAACAACACCCGTACCTAACTCGACTGACACACATCAGGAGGCATCTTCACACGTAGAAGTTGCTGTGTGCTCCATCCCTCCTGGTTTGTGTTGAGTAATTGGGAAGAGAGGAGCAGGAGTGCGAAGAGCTTGAAGCTCAGCGGCACTCGGTGCCTCTGGGCACATCCACCATGTCCTTCACTTACACATTCCCTGGAGACCTGAAACCCACGTCTGCCTTTTGCCTGGAACAGAGCCCTTCATTCATGAGAACCACCCCCCTCCAGCTAAAATAGCAGCCTTGTACCCACAGAAGGACTTTGTGCATCCAGAAGGAAATAAACTCTACATATAGCTCAGGCACAGGCAAATCCCACAGGGGTTTTGGGTCAGCTTCTGTTAATTGTGTGGGGGGAGAATTTAATCTTTGCTCCTTTTTTTTTTTTTTTTAATTGTTTATTTTTCTGAACTCTCTTTTCCCCCTTCACAGTGCAGGGCTGTGTTTGCACACACACGAGCTGGAAAGTCGGCACAGGTCCCAAAAGGGATACAGCTGTTAGAAAGGTCATATCCCAGCTCAGGTAATTAACAGGAACGTCATCACTCTGAAATGGCCCCTCTATTTTTGGGACTGGAGTTGCAGTCCCGCAGTTGAGGCTGTGGCAAACGTCATGGGGACCTGTCAGGCATCTGGGGACTTGTGTGCTGTGCTGAGTCACATCAGGGGATGGAGGTCTAAGCACTGTACTGTTGATGGTTGCTTAAAATCATGAGGAAGACTTTGGGGCTCCGTGTTCCCCAAACTGCAGTCATTCATTGCCTTAAATAAATTCATTGCCAGCCATCTTTCAGCTGCCCGAGGAAGGAAGAGGGGAATGTGTGGCAAATAAAAGCAGTGAAGAAAGTCCTACATTGTATGTGTGACGATAATAAAAGGTTTGCACACACGCCGAAATTTTTCTGTGAGACTCAGGGTGTCTTTAAGAGCAAAGGACAACACGAGGTGCCACCCGCACACACACCTGCACTTTGGTTGAGGCAGGCACTGGGGAAGGTGAGGTCTGGCTGATCCACCACTCCAGCAAACAGGAGTTGGCTCTGTTGAGACAGATTCAGAGATCCTGATGGCCTCAGCGGAACCGAATTAATGTTGATTTTATTTTTCTTTCTTCCTTTTTCTCTCCTCTTCAGGTGGAAGAAAACTACTCTGCCGGCAGCCCTTCAAAAGGCCTTTTCTCCAAAGGGCTCCAGAACCGACCTTCCAGCCCCGTTTCTGCCCCTGTGAGATCCAAACATAGCCCTGGCTCACCCAAAACAGTGTTCCCCTTCCCCTACCAGGAGTCTCCCCCACGCTCCCCACGCCGAATGAGCTTCAGTGGAATCTTCAGGTCCTCCTCCAAAGAGTCCTCCCCCAGTTCTAACCCATCTACCTCTCCTGGGGGCATCAAGTTTTTCTCCAGATCAAGAAAAAGTAAGAAATTGCTCATGTTATTTCAGGAAGATACCTCTGGGCTTAGTGAAGTAAGTGCAGATGAGGCATGTGCTAATTGTTCGTTATCGCTTTCACTGACCATGTGTTTTGGGTTTTCTGATGTGCTGGCCATTAGGTGTGACCTCTGCAGGGCCAGGGGCACCTCATGGGCACCCACGCAGGGCTGAGGAGGGAAATCACACTTCTGAGCTTTGCTTGGAAATGCTGTGTCCACATTAGTGGGAGTTTTCTGGGTGGTTTCACTGAGGCTGGTTGGACTTCAGTGCTGAGGCTCAAGAACAGCTGGAGACGTTCCTGGGGTGTGTGGTGGGCACTGAAATTACATCCCTCAGGAGCTTAGGGAGACTTGGTTCTGTAATTCCTATAGAGAATTTCAGCTAGTTTGTTTTTTTTTTTTAATTGATGTTTCTTTGTAGGAAGGCAAAGGGGCCTTTACTGGATGAAAGTAGATGATACATGTTTCCAATCAAATGACCATTAAGGGGGTGTTTGAGCTCCTCTTCCAGACTATGAAAGGCATTGGACACCTCCATGGTTCAGAGTGCTTGCCTGCTTTATACTGGGCACAGATTTTACGTCTTCAACCTCCTGTGAGCTGATAACACACCGTTAGAACTCCGAAATGAGCAGGATTCAGAACATGCTTCAATTTTAAAACTTCCTTACTGGATAAAGTTTCCCAGTGCTGGTCGACGGACCAAACCTCGTTTGCCAAAGGGCTTAGTGGCTGTGGGAAGGGAGCAGAGTTACAGGGGAAACACAGGAATAATGTCTTGCCACAGGGGGTGCTGGATTATCAAACCACAGTGAGTCTGTGAAGAGAAGAAATAATGATGAATCGTTGGCAAATCTTTCTGACAGCGTAGGCACAGAATTGGTGATGCATGTACCTGTGTTGGGATGTATGTTTCCTGCAATGTATTGATAGCTTTCAGTGACTTTTAAATTGGTTTTCTTCATCAGTTTTTTTCTTAAAAACATGGATTTTAATCAGAAAAAGTGATTTCATAGTGATTTTTGTGCAACAAGAATACAGAAAAAAAACCCCCCACATATAGGATTTTCCATTATCAGAAGTTCTGCTGCAGCTTAATTGAAATGGCATCTTTTCCAGTCCTTGCCTCTCTCTAAAACACTTTCAGGAGATTGAAAGTAGGAGTCAGTGTTCCTGAAGGACTCAGAGTAGGCTCTAAACATCGTGTCTCTTCAAGGACGTTTGTTCTTCCCTTCTTGAAGTTAAGTATGCTTTTTATTCTCCCCTCTTGTTCAAACCTCACCATAACGTAAGCTCTTTTTGCCAGTCCACTTAGGTTTAATTATTGCATTTAAATGTTGGCAATATAATGCTGATGGAGTACACAGAGAAGGGCTCAGTGCTGCACGAACAGCAGCGACACAGACTGCAGAGCAAAGCCGCCCTGGGACTTGGCAATCACGTTATCTAAGCAGCCAGCACTATTTAAGTCCTAGCTAGGTACAACAGAATATTAAGTAAAGGAATCTCCCAGGAGTCAGCAGAATCCTTTTGATAAGGTCACATCACTGTCGCAGGAGCAGGCTTGGAGCGGGGCCAGGCTATATTTGAGTAACAGAAAATACCCATGACCCTGCTGCTCCAGAGAGGGAACTGCAGGAGCTGCACTGGGCTCGGGTGTTTGTGGTCTTTTGTTCCTAAGGCAGGAGGGGCAGCCTCTTGGAAGGAGAGTGATGATTACAATGATTACAGTTGGTCTTTAAACTGATAACTCTTCTCTTTCTGCAGATTTTTTGCAGAAGAAAACATTTCTTTCCGTGTGCTTTCACATCGTTTAGCTCTCTTTTGAAGAGACTAATGCAGATACACACCCTTGACTACCACAGTAGATTTTATTCAGAATGTGCTAAACGGGTCACTAGTGAATTATACTCAGAATTTATTATCTTAATAATTAACTCTTACTGAATTTTATTTAACAAAACCTTTTGAGGACTTCAGGAAAAGTATGGGTTAGCGTTTCTGCTGTTATGTAGTTTTTCACAAGCAATACTTCTGCATTCTGCTACTTCACAAATAAAAAGTAACCCTATGCACTACAGAGCAGTAAGTTAATTGGTTACCTGCCACTCAAAACAAAGTCTCTGTGGCTTGAACAGCATTTCCTGAGAGACAAGACTTCTCAGACACTCCTTGGACCAGATACCTCAGACCTTTGCAAAGATGCTGTGCTGAAGAGCTCTGAGAAGAGCTAAACCAGCACCTGGCTCCACGTTTCTGAAGTTGCTTAAATGCTTCGCTGCTGAAAATTGTCACAGCCTATGTGATTAAAATGCCATTTTCTCAAGCATCTTGGGATAGCTGTGTTAAGAGTGAATGAGGCTTAAGTTGCTTTATCAGTTTTGGAACAGAGAGTGTGCTTGTATCAGCTGGACTTGTGCTTGCCTGCCTTCACAGCCCCGTTGGTGCTGGGTCAATAGCATTAAAATGAAAAATAGCCTCGGATCTTCTGGGAAACTCTGCACTGGAGCCTTCCCTTTGAGTTTATAGCAAATCTGTATTTTATCCAGGCAATCTGCAGTTAAATAAAACAGCACCAGATGAAAGCTGACAGAGACTTGGGGTTTCTTTCTGTCCCCCACTTTACCTGAAATGAGTCTGGGCCGCACTCCTTTCCCTGCCATCATGGAGCAGTATGTGGGGGGAAAATAGATGCAGTCTTTGTTTTAAATAACATACCCTGTCTTCCCTCCCCTTCCTCCTCCCACACATTGTTCAAAACACAGACTAACCTGTTACTCCGCATATTCCTTGTTTTTCTTGGAAGCAGCTTCTTCCTTGCTTGTTTTCACTTTAAAGACTATGTGTGGTATTCGCAGCACTTTCTTTCCCATGTAGTTGCTCTTTTCCCAGCTAAGTTGTTTTTCCTTTTGAATATATGCACTTTAGGAAGGGCTTGAGTAGGACAATATTAAAAGAGAAAGTGATTTGCAGACATGAAACCTAAAATGTTTTCCACTTCAGGCTGGGAGTTTAAAGCTTTTGCTGATCTTCAGTATTTTATCACTGGTTTTGGCAATAGCCAAAAGCTCAGCTTTGTGCCTTTTTGCTTTGGTTACCCCAGTTCAGCATCTGGTCATAACCCTACAGCTCTGATCTGACAAAAGATTTGCCTTGAAAGGAAAAATACCTTCCCACAACATGTATTTGGCTGCCAGACACTTCAGGTATTTTGTAAGTACAGCTTCGAAATAGTAAACTGCTGGCTGGGGCTTCACATCCAGAATATCCCTCCTTTGTAAAGGCAGCAAATTCACCTGAGGCCCCTCTGGAAGAGGCTGTACAGGGACCTTTTTCTGTGAGGTGTGAGCTTGGTCAGTGAATGGTGCAGCCCCTTCATTTTGGGAAGCTCCCTGCTGAAAAATCCAAGACATCTCTTTGCGTGCCGGGTTTCTGTACAAGAGGATCAGAAGTTTAATTCTTGGCTTTTTAATTCCTTTCTTCGTCTGAGAATTTCTCTGTGACAGCACTTGTTAGACCGACATTTGAAAGCTGAGTAAGGTTTGGGGATGAATTAAGCCTGGCTCTGAGGTGGTGCAAAGGACTTGACAACGTTGTTGCCCCACACTGTGACTCTTTTTAGGTGCAATTCCCCCCAGCACTGCCCACCTTGCACCTCCCAGAGCCTTCTGCAAGCAGAGGTTTGGCTCTGTGAGGTGTACAGCTCAGTGCCTGGGTTTTACCCATCAGTGTGGGCACGTGAGCAGCCATGGAACATTAAAAGAACTACATTTTAATTGGATATGAAAAAAAAAAAAAAGAGTAAATTAGTGTGACCTGTAGCTAGCAGGAGGCTTCTACAAGAGCTGACACTGATTTCACAGATGTTTTTCAGGGACAACGGGAACAAAGGGTGAGTGAAGAGGTGCAAGATGAAGCCTGAGGTGCTTTGAAAAGTGATTTCATAATGGGCATTGAGGAACTGCTTCCCAGTTTTTCTTAGGTTGGCTCAAAACTGCATGAACTACTCTCCTGAGGCAGAAGTTGGGACCTCTTGAGGCGTTATTGAGTCTTGGCTGTGCTGGGAGTGCATTTCCCTGGTGTGCCCCCGTTTGCATGAGCAGGTAGAATGCCAAGAGAAAGAAGTGACACATCTCAGTAAAGCAAACTGAGGTGATCCAAAGTAAACACGGCAGGATGACCTGCACTGGGAAGAAACACATTTCAGATTACAACTTTCTTGCATGAGCTCTCCCTCACAGCCAATACATATTCAGGTAACTGAGAACAACTTTATTGCGCTGAGTGGAAATTGGGGGGCTACCCCTGCAGCTGGGCTAAATCAAGTACCCAGAATATTTTAGTAGAAGTAGGTGGTTTTATGCTATTTAAGTAATTGAAATGTATCTTTTTCCGTGGGTCTGAATGCCCCGTTTGAAGGACATCAGGTCATTTTCCAGTCCTGCTTCCGCTTCTGAAACCATCAGTTCAAGTAACAGCAATACTCATGTCACATTAATGGTGCTGTCAGTTCTACCAGCAGAGGAAATCAATGAAAAGGTTTCCGTTGACCTAAAGGTTCGAGTGAATGTGGTGCAAAGACAAATTTAGCTCAGAATTGTTTATGGAACTTTGAATTGAAAATTAACACGGCTTTCAAACACCTTGATGCTGATGACCAGATTTAAATCGTGGTGAATTTGCACTGCATTTGGGGAAGGAAATGTTTGTCACTCTAAAGTTTTAATGTTCTGCTTTCTCTCAGTAATTTTTCTCCTTCTGGCATTGAATGCTGTTAGCCGTGGTGCCTAAAATGATCCATAAGGAGGACTCCTGGTGTTCCCGTAATAAAGGTCCACATTGTATTCTTTTCAGAAGACTGTGAGATGCAATGCAGAATAGTTGTCATGTATCTTATTCACTCCAACGATTTATTTGCTTTTAGAACATCTTGGTTACACGATGCCCTGTGTGAGAAAAACCTGTGACTGTACTAATTTTTACCCATAGATGGAGCAAGTAGCTCTCATTTGCAGTAACCCGGGGGAGAAATGGGGAAAACCCCGCAGCCTGTTTGTTGCCACACTACTCCGCTCCCTTGAAGGTCTTTGGGTTGTGGCTGATTTGTGCAAAGACTTTTTTTCAGTCTTTCAGCTGAAATCCGTTTTTCCCCCCAAGGTTGTACTCCATATTTGTGACGTTTAGGTACCAGCTTGCAGGGAAGTGGAGTTTAGGCCCAAGACAGGTCGTTGTGGATTGTTGGCAGCTGGGCACAGACATTCCATGCACCAGTGGTTCCAGCCATTTCCCACCAATACTCCTTAGGAATACCTTCCTGCAACACGGTGCTGTGCAGTGGGATGTCCTTCCCCTTGTCAGCTGCTGGAATCTGTATCTGGATCTTTCTTTGCTAAATCAATACATTCATCCCATAGTCTTGGAGCCTTCCAGCCTTCAATCCACAGTCCCCCTGCCTTCTGTAGCTGAGGGGCACCAGGTGGGATGCCAGAGGGAAAAGGCACGAGGCAGCTTTGACTCCTGGCTGTGACTACCCTCACCATTCACGATGAGGGGAGCAATTTGGGGAAGGACAGGGCTGCTCCGTCCAGGTTCACCTTGGGAGGGTGGCACAGACTCTTCCATCATCATCCCATAAAACCTAGAAAAGGAGAAGAGCTGTTTGCCTTGATTTATTTTCCAGTACTGATGTGCAGGAACATCTCATCATCATTTTTCAAGCTTGCTTTGCCCTCAGAGGCAGAAAAGGGAACCAACAATGTTCATTTTGGTCTCATCTATGCTAGAAAAATGACTTTCTGCAGACAACATGTGTCAGCGCTGCTGCAGCTGAGCGGGGCTCCACACATGGCCAAAGACATTCAGCACCGTTTCTCCTGCCAGTTACTGACATCTGCTGTCAGCAGCAGATGATTTTTCTGGTTAAAATGTGCCTATGGTGATTGTTCTTAGTTTATTTGGAGATATCTTTCACTGTGCTTCCCTTTACACTTTAGTTTCCCGTGGTCAGTGTTGTCTGCATAGGGGGAGTACATCCAATATCCTTTTATATTCCTCACCACTCTGTCTAGGCAAGAAGGATTTTTCAGACTGTCTTCAAATTCCTAATGATTTCCATGCCATCATAAAAAAAAGGGAGTTTTTCAGTCTCCTATTTTAATCTGTAGGGTATGGGACAGACCTGTAAGCAGGTGTAATACCAACAATGTGTTATTGTCCCTGATCTAATTCATGATTCTCTGAAATGCAGTGAAGTCTGTCCATGCTGCTCTCTCTTTGACCAAAGTAATGTTTCCTTTGTCAAAACAAAGGAGAACAGAGATGCCACTTTTTTAAAATTAATTGGTTTAGGATTTTCTAGCTCAGTGAGTCAATTGATTTGGGGTTTATTGAGAATAAAATATTCAACACATCATCTGGAGGAGGCTAGAAGTGATATTCTTCATTTAAAATATAAAGACAGGCAAGGTCGTCTACTCATGTCAGTAAACAGAGCACTGCTCGAAAACTCTGCTTGTCAGGAACCAGCTGATTTATGACAATCCTAAATCCAGCAGTGGGAGCTGCCAAATGACAAACCTAAAGCCAGCAGAGAGCTTACAAAGGTCCCTGTGCCTGGCATCTCTAGGATGGATCACCAGGCTTAACCACCCTCCCAAGAGGGATGGCTGGTTCTAGATGAGGCACTAAATGTTTAGTGAAAGCCAAATTTTCCTATTTTAGCTTTAAAACAAACAAACAAAAAGCGTTTTGGTTGTTTGGTGTGTTTTTGTTGATGCTTTGGATTTTTTTCTGTATAGACTTTCTGCTGTGCCCTTTTCTGTCTCAGTTTACCCTGTATTTGAAGACTCTTCTGTATCTTAAAAAAAATCTCGTCTTAGATTATGAAAAATGTTAATAAGAGTGCACTTGATATGTGAAACAAGTAGTCAGAGTCTCTGATGACCAACCATCTAAACACCTCACTTTCTTAGTGAAGTTATTTTGAACCTTGCTTAGGGTTCCTGTAAGCGCACTTTATTGGTAGGCAGCTGTGGTGGCTTTCTCTGTAGTTTGCCTCTGGCAGCATCTCCTGCTGTGTACAGCTTTTGGAGCCCAAAATGTGGGTGCGGCTCTGGGAGCCCTGCCTGACACGGCCCTGCAGTGACAAGAGCTGCTCCGCACAGAGCTGCACTGTGTGAGCCCCAACTGCGTCCTCCTGGGAGCTCCTATGCCTCTGTGAAGCGTAGGTGCCCTCCTGTGGGCATCCCACGGCTTCTCCTTGTGGGATGGAGAGGCTGGGACTGCCTTGCCTGCCTGGAGATGCTTTGGCTGAGGTTTTGAGCAGGATGCTGAGAATCTTTGATTATGCTTGCTGTTGGGGTGGGTTTTCTCTGCTTCTAAACCCATTCAAACAGTAGGGGCTGAAAGCATCCCTCCCTCCAACCTGTGTAACAGCTACAATTCCAGCAGTTGTTCAGGAAACCAACTTTTCTCCTCATCCCAGAAGTGTTTGTCATTGTTTAAGTCAGGATGTGACCCTCAATATCAAGGTAGACGCTTCCTTGTCTTGATAAATGCAGGGACCCTAATGCAATTAATTTTTGGCTGGGGAAGGCGTGTGAAGGGAAGCCATTAATCAAATATTCTTCAACAAATGCCGTTTTTGGGGAATCCTGAGCGTTTCGTTTCAGGGTCACTGTGAACGTATCTGCTTCATCACCTGCCTGGGCTGGGCAGAAGGTTTCATGTCAGATTTGTTTGCTTAACCTCAGTATAAGGTTTCCATAGCTCTTCATGTTCACAGTCTTTCCATGAAGCTGTTTAATGGTGAGGGAACTGTGCTGGGCACCCTGAGCCGTGGCTCCAGCAGGATGATGCTGTTTGCAGTTCAGCGGTTGCCCCAATTCCTCTTGCACACTGATGTGCCCCGATAGCACCGAGCAGCCAAAACTGGCTCTAGTCCATGCAAAGTAAAAGTCCACATCTCAGCTCTACAAAGGCCAAGACTTTCTGGGGAGAAGGTAAAAATAATTGCACATGATCTAGTGCTTAATACTGGAGTGAAATATGCTACAGGTGGCAAATAATGCCCCGTATTATTTGTTCTGTGTTTATCATCTGTATTGAGTGCTACCTCCTTTGTGTTTGCTAGACAAGGGGTGAGTTTGGCCAAGAGAGATGCACCTTGTAGGATTTCTGGAAGACAAGAAGCAGCTGATACATGTAGCCAGGTAACAGAAATGGGCTTTTGGCAAAGGAGTCCTCAGCGAGGCAGCACCGGCCTAAACTTGTCTGGGAGAGCGAACCTCAGAAATGAACTGACATGAACACTTAGATGGGTGGTTTGCTGGATTTTTTTGGTCTTTTAGAAGAAAGTATTGTTTCTTTCAGCTAAGCTAATTAAACTGTGGCTTCTACCCCCGCTGAAGATCAAATTCTGCTGTGTGATGTGTATTTAAACACGTCAGATTTACAACACCTGGCTTTCTCAAAGTGACACAGGGGAAGATTTGGCCACTGGGCTCTGAGCACAGTGGAACAATTTTCAGACTTGGGTACCTGAAGTTAATAGTATAAATCCTTACTGAGCCACCTAAGCCAGTTGACTTAAGGGGAAAAAAAAAAAAGAAATAAAAGCCTTATTAACAACAACCACCAAAACCAAAAAAAAAAAAAAAAAAAAAAAAAAAAAAAAAAAAAAAAAAAAAAAAAAAAAAAAAAAAAAAAAAAAAAAAAAAAAAAAAAAAAAAAAAAAAAAAAAAAAAAAAAAAAAAAAAAAAAAAAAAAAAAAAAAAAAAAAAAAAAAAAAAAAAAAAAAAAAAAAAAAAAAAAGATAAGGAAAATGGAAATATTATTGGATGGATTTATTTTTTCAGCAATATTTGCTCATCAACCCTATTAAGCCAAAGAACAATAAGCAGCAGTTTCTTTATGTGGGGATATAAGTTTTACAGGTTTCACAGGATTGGGTTTTGTCATTCAAAACTGCAGGAAAACCCTTATTTCCCATGCAATCAAAGGGACTCTCCTTGACCAAAGCCTAATTATGACCCTTCCCTCCCCAGAAACATAAATAGTAAGTAATGAGGATTATTGCTGATCTGACATCTTGTTTGTTCGCTGGTGTTCGCATAAATCTTTCCAACAAGTAGTGGGGATTATTGCAAACTCATTTGTACAGCTGTCTAGATTTCGTTGGATCAGAAGCCCAGTCTGCAGAAAAATATGTGAATTATCAGCAAATTCTTACTTCTGGTAAGGGAAGACAGGTAGGGAGAAGTGTTCTGAATTTAGAGAAATGATCAAAGCCACAGCTATGGGGTAACAAATTTGGGCTTTGTTGCAGATGTTACGAACACTCCCTGTTTTTTTGTGGTTGTAGAAACAAAGACTAAAAAAGAAAGTGATATTTAGCATTTTTCTTAATTTAATAATGTAATTAACAGCCATTGCTTTGGTATTCCTTTGTGCTGAGGCTGAGCCATGATTCCTTCTGTTTAACCACAGTGGACTTATGCTCTGGTATTATCCAGACCATTGGGATGAAGAATGTGTAAAAAATGTGTAAAAAAAAAAGGATTGGCATGTCTTATTTCTGCATGTTTTACAGAACATCTCCTTGTAATAATAGTAGCACATATCCATGCAGTGAGATATATCCTGAAAGGCAAGACATCGCTGAATTTTGGGGGGTGGTGGTGTGTAGTTTCTGTGCAAAGGAGATGCCGTTAGGGGAGTTTCTGCCCCATGAGAATGTTTTGCTTTTTCATTTACCTGCAGAGTTTAGGGGTGATGAAGAGAGGTGAAATGTCAAACATGGTTTTTAGGGAGTGAGCCCCAGCAGACACTCAAGGATTGGATGCCTTGGGATTGCCCCCAGCCTGGTGCTGGAGGAGCACTTGGCCATTTGAGAGGGTGAAATTTGCTGGAGAAGCTAAACAATTTAAAGAAGAGGGGAATTAAAACCCTTTGGAAAACTGGCCTTGGAGCAGCTCTTGTTCCAACTGCAGTTTCTTGGCATGGGTTTTGTTATTAAAGATATGTCCTGGCAATTACGGCACTGAAGGCAGACAAGGTGCTGGTGAGGGCTGGTCAGGAGTCACGCTGCTGTTAAACTGACCCATCATTTTGGGATGAGCTTGGAGGCAGAGCGTGTGGAGCTCTGTTTGGAGTAGCTGGAAGTCACAGTGGCTATCCCAGGAATCTCCTATGGCCCCTCCATTTAGAAAGGTGAGGTATGGAGAGAATGAACGTCATCAGTGGAGGAGCTTACAGAGCAGACAGCTGTGCTGCACAGTGGAAAACTTAAATCCACTCTGTGCAGCTGCTTCCCCGGGGAGTGCAGCTCCAAACCCAGGAAGCAGGAATGCCAGCAGATCCTGAACCTACACCAGTGGTGCCAAGCCTTTAACTGTAGTTTGGCTCTAGTTTAGCCAAGAGAGCCAAGAGAGGACCCAGCTTCCCTAGGCTGGGCTGGAGGTCTCACCTGTGCTTGGAAAAGAAAACTGGAGAACGTGATTCTCAGGATTCAGAGCATCATTTTCACTCCATTATTGCATTTTGTATTTAAGAAGAGATGTGAATCTGGGAGGAGGTTTTTTCTTGTGCACTCGTGTGCGTTCAGTGGGAGCATCCTGGCACTGCCTCTGCTGACTTTGACATCTTCAACCCATTCCAGTGCTCTTTTATGGTTCCAGTGACACAAGGCTTGGGGAAGGCAACAGCAAAATGAGCCTATTGAGTCACCTCCACTTTTTTTTTTTTTCCCCCTGTGCCTGTCACTTTGTCCATTCCAGTTTTAAAGCTGAAGAGACATATTTGTAAGGGCTTGTTTTTGCTTCAAGGTTTCCACCTGGTTTTTGTCAATGTCGGGTTTTTCCATGTAAATTTTTTGCCAGTGGTTAAATTGCAGGATTTTGAGTGCTACGACAGGAAGGTGTCTTCTCCTCCTCGCAGAGCTGTTGGAACTAGCACAGTATCCAAAAATCTCATGGTTGCTACCACTGTAATGAGAGGGAAAACAGGATTACACTGTGTAGATGAACCTCACATGTTCACTGTTTTGCGGTTGGCATCAGTTGGAAAGAGTTACAAGCTTGTGGTACATGTTCGTGTTGCATTCAGACTTTGTTTACTCTTTTGAGGTGATGCACTCATGATGTCTAGTGTTATAATGCATGAATTTTTTTTGGAGGAGCCACTGGAATGGGAAGGAGAGTATGTCCTTTGCTTCAGTGTGGCTAGAGCGAGTCATTCCCTGGTGCAGAAGGGCGCTGTGGGAATGGGCCACTGATGTTTGGGATGGATTGTTGAAGGAGAAGGTTGTCTGCTTGTGTATTCAAATCCTGTGACATTATTGAATAAATAAATGACAGGAAAGAGAGTATCTGAACAGCACATCATTTCCTTTGGAAAAGAACCCCGCAGGGTGCTGAAATCTGGTGCTGCGGAGCACAGGGATAACTGTGGAACCATGTCAGGGACCAGATTGGAAAAATTGTCTGCAGTGGATGTTTTTTGCTTCTCTGTCATCTAGCTACCAGGAAGAGGAGTTTAGTGCTGTATTTTGTATATGCACTTTGGTCCTGTTTCTGTTTCTGCCTGAAGCTCTCTTTCAAGTCCTTACAAATTCTTTACCATAAAAGATAATAAAACACTACAGCACTTCAGTAAATGGTATCCAGAACTGTTTCTTTAAACACTAAGGCACAAGTCAGACTGGGAGCAGGACAGCAATAAAGGGAAAGACTGAGGAAAATTCACTTTCCTTTGGATTTTTGCCGCGAGTGAAAACCTGGAATCCATCCACTGTAACAAAAAATTAGCAGGTTCTTAATAATGCTCTTTTTTTTCCCAAGACTCCATGGAAACCCACCAGTAATGATTCACTGTAAGCACTCCATGAAAAGCAGTGTTAAATCTTGCTGCCTTCTGCTTTGGGGGTCATGGACGGGTGGCTGATGGAACACTGGCAGTGGCAAATGCAGAGCATGAAATAGCATCACTGGGAAAGAAAAAGCCAAGTCTTAATCACATAAACAGATTCTCACATAGTTTCCCTGTGCCATTTTATAAAGTGTTTATATAACTGAAAAGATTAACCTTGAGGGGGCAAAAAAAAAGGCTAGAAGAAATATTTTCACGGCTTCTTATTTATGGTTTTATTATGGTTGAGGAATTAGTTTGCATTTTACAAAACCTGAAAGTGGGGGAGGAGAGGGAAGGAGTGATCTGAATAAGGGGAGATATTTCCACGGCTCTCAGAATATTAAAGAAAAACTAAAATCCTAAGGAGTTACTTCTGTCAAATGCAGACATGGAGGCAAATCCGAGGCTGGAGCAGGACTCGGTATCCAAGCAACGTCAACATTTTTTTTTAAGCTACTGCCAGCACCGCTGACAGCTTTTGCCACTTTATGGTCAACTTAAAAAAAACAAAATAACTGGCATCACTGAAATTCTTAGAAATTAGTTTCTCATCCACCCAGCAGATGCAAGGCTCAGCAAGCACACGGCACATGCACATCTTGCAAAAATTCCGGGGGGAAAATCCTTTGATGAGCTCATGGCTAGGAAAGTGTGTGTGTGTGTGTGTGTGTGTGTGGTTCCCTGTTTCTCTCTGAACCTGGCACTTTGTTTGTCCCAACGTTTCTCATCCTCTCCACTGGACACAGATACTTACTGTGCCCTAGGGAAGGGATTGCATTCGATTAAGCCATTTATGAGCAACTTCTGCTGCTGCACTAAAGGCTGTGCAGGATTAGAGGAGCCCTTTGCTGTGCTAAGGGAGCCTCCAGCTCTTCTGGAGTCCTAGTTGTTTTTTGCATGGTGCAAAAGCCAAGGAGGTAAATGAGGTTAGGAACTTCATTAATATGCTGATAATTGCTTTTGCAGTCTTAAAGGGGTTAGGTGGGCACAGAATACAGCCTGGTGGGCTCAGTGCTGCAGGGTGGGTAAAAGGAAAGGACACTGGTTTGCTGTGCCCTTACAAAAGTGCAAGTGGTTTTGTGCTGGAACTCTTACTACAGCGAAGCCAAAACTTTTCTTGGAGCTGAGCTGTTAAAACTGTGTTGAAGAGCCAGCCTCACTCATTCTTCTCCAGGGACCAACTCAGGGAGCACCGAGAGCTCTCCAGACACAGCTGCATGTTTTGTGCTCTTGGAGCAAAAAGCAAAACCATCTTTCACCTTGGGAAGTGTCTTGTGGTGGCAAACAAGAAGAGGTTGTTGAGACACACGGAGCTTCCCAGTCATGAAGGTCAAGTAACACAAACCCCAGTAAAACTTGTTGCTAACATGAGGATGTTTAGGTCGCTGCTGGCTAAGTCATTAAGCACATGAGGAGGAGATGCACAGGGAGCTGCTAAGCTGCAGAAAGTTCTTTGGGCTCTGCTGGTGCCCCATGCATTCCCTCCCATGCCAAGATTTGTACAGGCTGTGATGGGGCAGGTTTGTGCAGGCAGGAGGGTGATGACTGGGGCAGGAGCATGACCCTGCTCCCAGAGCTTTTGCATGACCCTGAGTGAATCTTCTCTGTGTTTTGGTGGAGTTTCATTAACTACTGTAGTTCAAGAGTGTGAATTTTGTAGCAGATGACTGAAGGGTACAGAGGAATTTAAAGGACTGGTTTAGGCTGGTGGTGCTGAGGGCTCTGACTCAAAAACCAGCAGGGTGTCCCTTGTTGGTGCTGTGCTTGGCACAGGAGCTCATGTCACATCTTTTAAAATGTGCAGCAGCAAAACCCACTTGGAAATTAATTTAAAGGCATCTTCGAGAAGCTCAGTATTGCAGTGTGCCTAGGTTTATCTACTGAGGCCAGTGGAAGTTTGGTCTTTTGTGCTGAGGGTTGGTGCTCTCCACCCTGGGCTTGCATTTTCCCACTCCGAGCAGTTCCTGAAGACACAGAAATTTTGCTGTTTACCTTTGAACACATAGGCTTGTAGTGGATATAAGCAGTAAATGAACAGGAAGGAAAGCCAGAAACCTGTGGTCAGCATAAAAATCCGCTTCATCTGCTGTAGGTCTTTATTTTCTTTAAGATTTTTAATTAACTTTCTCATTAATAGGAGTAGAAAAGGGATTAGTCTGAGCATGAGACTCTTGCAGTGCAGTAACACAGCATCTGAAGGCAGATTTCCATCTGAAGCTCTCACAGAGATGATGTGAGTTATCCCTGGTCATGCAGTTGCCCAACAGCAGAGCTTAGAATAAAACCAAAGCCTATTAATTGCCATATTTAGCCCCATTTCAGTGTTCCTTCCTCCCCTCCTCTGCCCTGTCGGTGTTTTATTATGACTGGAAACAACCTACCTGGTTTACAGGAATATGTAGCTTGGAGCAATAACTTCTGTTTGTGTCTATTAGCACAGAGAATTTAATATTTTTTACTCCAGTGACGCACTTGCAAATAAGATGAACGTCAGATTTGCCAGGCTTTATTGCCAGCTGCCAAGGTGATGATGGAGGGTTTGGCGCTTTTTTCCACAAATATGTAAGAGTAGCAAAAGCATTCAGCCTGAAACACAAATAGGTTTTTACAGGCTGTTTTAGGCAACCTTGACTCCAAGAGCCAGAATTACACCAGGCAGCATTTATGGAGAGCTCATAGGCCTGTGTTAGAAATGTGCCCCTGAGAACAGAGACACCTGAGTGAGGGACTAAGGGTGCAGGAGGCTTTGGGGGCAGACAGAGAAATTCAAGGGTTTATGCTGCTGGATATATCCAGAGTGCTGTAACCATAACTCTTGAGTTTGTGCTTTGTTTCATGATGTGGAATTTAAACTGATTAATGGCATTAGAGATACTTGGTAAAGGGCTTTCTACTCTAAGCACTGCTGATCTCAACATGCTTTGGGGATCTGATGGCTCTCTGCAAGTTCTGCTTGTCCATGGTACTTTATTGGATAATTTAAAAGTGTTTTTACAGGGTACAAATAGTTGTGGGATTGACCCAATGTGTTGCTAAGCTAAATCACCCTTAAAAGAGATTTCATGATTCCAGAAGTATCTCCTCAGTTTGAGGGTTGATGGGTTTTGAGAGAGCAAACAGGCTGAAAATTAAGTGTTGGCCTGAGAACTGAGCTGGGATGTGCCTGGGCACTGGTACCTGCCCTCTGATTCACAAGGACATCCTTGTTTCCTCTTCCCCACTCTGGCTTTCAGGCAGCCCCCCCAAGGATACAGCTGACAGCCTTTTCAGTCTGTTCCTTTATCATTAGCTGTCGTGGGAAGCTTTCAGACTGTTTTTTTCCTCCTACCGTGTATTGTGTGTGCAGACTGGCAGGGTTGGCTTTTCCAGGAATATTCTCTTACTGCCTTGTAGCTCCCAGGTTTCCAGCCCTTCTGTCATCTTGAGGCATAAAGACTCAAAGCTTTCTCTAGTTTCGTGAGAGCATTGGTCCCAGCCAACCCACTGAGAATTTTCACACAATCCTAAATATAACAACACTGAACTTTACAGTGCTTGATGTTTTTAGGTGCACAGTGAATGAACAGGGAACATTTTAGCACCCAAGCTGTCCTACCCTCTCCTTTGATTCACTCCCATCAAAGGCTTGTGGCTCCCACAGTTGTAGCAACTTCCCAGCTGGATCCTGTGGATGTATCAGATGGATTTTTTTCCCAAGTTACTTATCTGCCAGTTACATGAACTGATAGAATCATCAAGAAATGGGAAATATTTGGATGGTTTCTAGCTCACTGTAGACAGGAAAGCAACCCCAGCTTTCCCTTACACTCCACTGTCTTTGTCCCTTTTGTACCCTAACAGATTGCTAAGGTCCCTCTGTTACATCTCAGAAAGCTGCAGGGTCTGTCTACAGGGTTTGTCTGTCCCTGTGCTTTCATCTCTCTTTAAAAAGTCAGTAAAGTTTCCTTTGCTGTCAAAATTACTGTCTTTGAGCTGGGTGCAAAAAAATCTAAAAAAAAACTTCAATCAAACAAACATAAACAAAACAAAACAAAAATCCCCAAAACAACGACAACAAAATGAACAAACAAAAAGCAAACTGGAGAAAGAAACCAGAAAGATTTTCTCTTCCAGACCTCATGAATGTGATAATTGTGTATTCTCCTCTGTGCTCCCATGTCTTCTGGCATATCTGGGACCCTAATTCTAGTAAACTCATTGGACTTTGGGGCACAGGAAACACCCACCTCATGAACACAGTGGTTTAACACAGTACGAGCAACGTGTCTCGTTCTTGCAAAGGAAGAAGCAGAGTCACCGGGTCCAACAAACCCTCACCTTGTTCTCTTCCTTGCCAGCCTCATTCCAGCCTGCTGGGTGGGGGTTTTTGGAAAGTCACTTCTCCCTGTGCAGAGAAGCTACAAACCACGGTACTTACCTCCCTTCTGCTGAAGATGAAGAGGTGGTACATGAGATCTAGCTGGTGGTGTTCCCAAACTATTTATCTTAGGAAGGTAACAGAACTGGTCTGCCAGTTGTTCAGTTATTATGACACTGAAGTATGCAAAGTGCTTGGGTTTATTCCCATGCTTACAACTAATGATGCTTCTAAACATTCAATCATAGGAAAAGTAAGGGTAGAAAATAAAGACATCTTGAGTTTTTTTCTGGGTTTGGGAAGGTTTGGGCTTTGGTTTTTTTGTTCATTTTGGTTTTTGTGCGGGTTGATTTTTTTTTTTAGTCCCTTGTATTGTTTCTTAACAACCTGATGAAGATCTGCACTTGCTAGGGGTGGCTTGAACAAGCAGATGGTGGGAGCTGCTGCAGTGCAAAGAGACTGCGCATGGGGTTGTATTTCAGTGCAGTTCCTTCTGCACACAGTGGATTCCACCCTTTCTATGATAATCCCCTTGCTGGAGCAATTCCACTTCTATTAACAGTGCAGTGTTGGGTGATCCTTTAGGAATTTGCCCTCTTGGCATTACTCCTGTGTTTAGTTCATCAGGTGGCACCGGGTCCTGTGCGATGCCCTGGGCCATTGATGTGAGCAAAGTGGCTGTATAATGAGTAGTTAAACTCCTTCCTATGAATGCCCTGGCTAGTCCTTGGGATTTTGTGAGCTCTGAGCTTGAGTTCAATGAGCAGTTCATCTCACTTGTTCTACAAGGCGCTGCTTTCACTGCCAGCAAAATGACATTTGCAAGAGTTCATGAGAAATGCCCATTCCCTGTAAACACCTCTAGGTGACCTCAATGCAGGTTTCAGGCTCCCCTGCACCCTCACAGCATCCGAGAGCAGGAGAGGCATATGTGTGCCAAGTCCTTTGCCCTGGAGGTTGGGAGATCAAGGGGAATGTTTCCTTCCTCTGGAAGTTGCTGCTCTCTTGCAGCAACTCAATGAGGTCTGGTTTTAATCAGTGAAAAACAGGAGAGTCATCAGTGAAGCTGCAGGAGTGAGAAAGGCTTCTCAAACATTAGCTAAGCATTTAGCTTTTCAAGGTGTGGTTCAATTTTCTCTTCAGCCAACATTTCTGTGTTGTCTCGCATGTCTAATAGGATGCTGCTGACCACCGTCTCTGATTTTGGGAGTATAATATATATATATATATAGCATAGGTGTCTTTACTGCATCCACTGTGGCATAGGAATGGGTCATTGTGGGGCGACCAACCCCAACATTGCACTGTCATCATTTTTTATTGTAAGAGAACTCCTAAGATTGTTTTCAACCAAAAATAGAAGATAATACTAATACCAAGCCAGGAGAAGAGCCTCTTTGTTGTCTTATTTTGTGCATCAGCAGATTTCTTGGCTTTGATGTTAGATTATTCATCTGCTTCTTTCAGGGAGCAGATGGATACAGAACTTGAAACTGAGGGGTCGTGGTGCTCTGATTTTTAGTGTCTTGTGTTTCATGGGTATTTATTGTGGGATATTTGTATGAATTTCACTCTTTAGGTACTGACCTGCCCTAATGTATCACTTTTTTGGAGTAGCTCTGTCTTTATTCATCTGCTGTCATTCACTTTGGGAACCATTCAGTTCTGGTTGAAAGATTTTTTTCTTCAATTTAAACGGAAGGGGATATTTTGTTCAGCCTGACAGTGTACATTTTAGCTTTAACATAATTTAATCTGTTCCAATTCTGCATGAGAAGTGAAGAAGCAGGAAGAAAAGAATAACAAGAAGAGAACAAAAAAGAGATTTGTGATGTTCCAGTGAATTCTATCTCCTTCTCAAAGTTTTATGGATCAGTATAGTTGAAAGGCTCGAAAGAGGCAAGAAGAAAGAGAAGCAAGAAGAGATGAGAAAAGCACAAGTGGAAAATGCTTCTAAGGAGCTTTACTGCCTCTGCTAGTTTTTTTTTTTTGGGTTTTTTTTTTTTTTTTTTTTTTTTTTTTTTTTTTTTTTTTTTTTTTTTTTTTTTTTTTTTTTTTTTTTTTTTTTTTGCAAGAGTTACTGCTGAGATGTTTTTCTTTAGCTGAGAACTTATTAAATTTTAGGAGTGGTGTTGTCACACCAGACATCCTGTACTTGCTGGATCAAATACTGTTTTGCTGTTTTGAGCACAGCCAGATTGTGGCTCGTGTAAGAACAGCTCCATTTTCCATGTTACGGTCTGAAACTGCTGAAGAAGCGAGTGCTGGAAACAACATGCACCAAGTTCATAAGTAGGATGTGGGGAAATGATAAAATTATCATTTGGATGGGATCACAGTCATCAGACCCCGCTTATTGATCTTCTGGGATGGGCACTCTGAGCCTGAAAAAAGTGTTTTTCTTGCTGGAAATCACCAATATGCCAACACCACCATCGCCATTACTCCTCTTCCTGCTGGTTTGTGTTATGAGCTCTGGAAAAGGTAGGATAGAAAAACATCCCAAAGACGCCAGGATGTAATTTATAAGTAATTTACCGAGGGTTCTGGAGAACATAGTGTGCACCTTTGGGGACCGCTAAAAAGAAGGCAAATTAAACATCTAGATTTTTCAAAACAGATTTAGGGCCAGCCTGACAGCTTCAGAGATTGAAACCTTTCTTCATGCCCAGCGAAAGCAGCATGAAGTAGTATTAAAAAAAAAAAAAAAAAAAAAGGGGGATAAAGACAAAACACTCGTTACAGTGAAACGCTTGGTTATGATTATGGGAAGTAATTGAGCCCAGCTTGGAGTCATAAACTCGCAATTCTTTTATGGGGTGTGAGCTGGGCTTGGACCAGATGGAGAAAGTGGTAGATTGTGTTTCCCTTTGAAAACATGGGCCGTATGCTCTGTTCAGCCAGCCTACAAATGGTGGTTGAGCCAAACAGGCTTGTTGTTATTGTGCATTGCATCACCTGGACTCTTGAGTGGCTTTTTTTTTTTTTTTAGCAGAGATCTCCTTTATATATTTATTTGCATGTTCTTTTGAAATATTTTCTGTGTTTTCTGTTTGTATGAAATATGGTTGCAATTAAAATCAGTCTGGTGTTGTAAGACATGTAAACACGTGGCAGCACCACTGACAGCATCAGAAAGTGTTTGATTTTGCCATCATTGGTCTACAGAGTTTAAGAAGGAAAATTAGAAAAAATCCAATTTAGGGAAAACTTTAGGGAAGACAAGGTAGACAAATGTGATTCCTGTAGAAATGCAAGCATAATCCAATTTTTTACCTTTCTAAGGGTGGATCTGAACATTATTTCTTTGAGCAATGACAAAAACATTTTGGGGGCATTTTGAACAAGGAAATTCTCAGCAACAGGGAAAGGGAAACACTTGGTTTTGCTGATTTGCAGTCGGAAACCAGTTCAAACATTAATTGTCACTGAGGGGATACATATTCCTTTTAGTCTTCCTGTTTTGAGTAAACAAGCTTTTAAATTTCAAGGAGGAAAGTTGTTTTTTTTTTTTTCCATTTTCACACCAGGACAAACCCTGATAGGACTAACTGGCCCCCACTGCCTGCCCTGCACTCTGCTGCTGCATTTGTGTATGAGGTTAAAGCTCCTATGAAAAAGGCAACTGAGGAAATGGTTTGAATTATCAGTATTTGCAGTATTTTCACCGTGGCACCCCGTGAGATGGATGAATCAGTTTGTGTTTCGAAGCTCTGCCATCTGGGTCAGACACCCCGTGGTGGCTGCACTTGGTTGATTCGATGGCAACTTCCATTATTTCCTCTCTGGTGGCCAAACCTGAACACTCAACCCCCAGTTCTACCTCATAGAACAAAATCTTCACATCACATCCAGAGAAAGGAAGGTTTGTGTTATGTTTGTGTCTGAAGAGTTGTGGTAAATCACTGTGGGGAGGTGTTTTTATCCTGAGAGATGGAGAACTTAAAAGCAAGAAACATCAAGAACAGGGAGCCCAGTCAAAGGTGGGGCTTTTTTGGGTTGGATTGGAGATATCTCCTGCCATGAAACTCCTCCCTCTATAGGGTCCTGTGAATTAGTGAACAATAGAGTAGGAGGAGGTTTATCTTTTCTACTTTGTATGCACCAGCCTCCCTTTAAAAAAAACAACCAAGTGGTTTAAGGGGATGGAGAGCTGGGGAGGACATTGCTGGGTGGCCGGCCTGGCACCACAGGTGGCTGTTGGGATGAAGGCAAAAATTGATATAAGGGAGATTTCCAGGAGGTGTTGGTCTTTTTTTTTAAAGGCCTCTGATCTCAATGTTAGGTCATCAAAGTAAAACTGCCAGGGAAACAGATGACTTGGGGCAGGAGGGTGGTGGGGCTGGAGGCAGGGTGGATGGATGTCATTGTGGGTGCTGCCCTGAGGCCCTGAGGGGCTCAGGTCTGGTGAGCTCAGCAGACACAGTGGGACTGGGGAACTATTTCACACACATACACCATGCCTTGGATCATACTTGCACCCCTTTCCAGCTGCTCAATTGTTTGCTCTTTCCCCCAAAATAATTTTATTAAGCTGCCCAGTGCCTGGTACCTCTCAGAGTGAGCTCATGTATGGTTTTTGGAAGGGGCGTTACCTTTATGCAGCTCAAATAACATAATGTGCAATAACTAATTTGGGAGATTTTACTGTAGCTTGACAAGAGTCCATTTCGTGGTTTGTGTTTTCAATCTCCAGAACATAGATGGCCCCAAAGAAACTCTTTGAAGCTCAGCTTTTTATTATTAGTTTTATAAGATCCTTGCACTGGAATCATTAAGAAGATGTAGTACCTGGTGTAAATGTGTTAGTATCTGTTAGACCATTAGCTATGGGAGACAAACTGATTGTACTCAAAGCACTTAGTGCTTTTTTAACAAATTACTATGAAAATCACTCGTTAAACAGTGTTGTTTCATTTTCTAGTAGCTCTGTGTAGATACATTAGGCTCTTGCTGCTTCCCTTAATAAGGGGAAATGAGGCCTCCTGGTGCAATGGCCCTGCTTGAAAAGTTCAGCAGCAACTATTTATCCTTGGCCTCCATCAGAAAGGGGTCTGTCTCCGTGCTGGAGCAATACTAATTCTTATCATTAAAAAGGGATTTAAATTTTTTGCTTTCTGATGAAATTAAGTCATTCTCAGCAGTCCTTTGGCCACTGAAGAAAGTGGAATGCTTTTCTAAAGAGGGGAAACCTAATGTCCAGATTGCATTGGTGTTGTAGGCAGCACTTCTCGTGTCTTGTGCCAAATAAAGACTGGAAAGGGAACTGGATTACTGTTGTCAAATATGCTGGGGTGACTCTGGATTGGAAAGGAACGATCTGTTCTCCATGTGCTCAGTGAATAACAGAAGAACCAGTAGGTTTAACTGCAGCAAGGAGGATTCAGGTTTGCTTCTGGTTTTCAGTTGGGAAGGACTGAGAAGGTCAGTGCTCTCATGGAAGTAGTTTGAGAGCTGGCCCATGAAATGGAGAGTTTGTCCCACTACAACTGCTGTCTCAGTCATGGTGCCATGATCCTGGCACAGTGAAGGGAAGGGACGGTGGAAGCAATAATGGGCAAAAATAAAAAGGTGTGATTCTTTGTAGAGGAAAAAGGTGATATAACCTTTAATTCCTCCTAGGAATTAAAAAGATAAGACTCTCATTAGTCATATAGGGTTTGATTTTTGAAAAAGTTGAGCTGGTGTTGTCCAGAGGAAGGGCTGATGCTCTCTGACTTTAAATAAAGCTTTTGGTATAACAGAGCATTTACTGTAATCTTAGGAAGCTTGGCTCTGATATTTTGACCATGCCTTGGATCATGCTTGCACCCCTTTCCAGCTGCTCAAGATCCAGCCTATGCTGATCATCCCTTTCCTAAAATAAGCAGCTCTACACGTAAAGACTCAGAGCCAAATGTCAGACAGCCTGACTGACTGGGATGAGCAACAGCCCTGTGAATGTTTGTCCCATTGCAAAGAGCACAAGGTGGATTTCAGTTGCGTTACAAACAGCTGTAGAGGTGCCTTTTGCTTGGCAGACAGCAAATTTGAGTGGAGCAATCTGTGCAGAGCACGAAGGCATGTGCAGCACGAGGAGGGCACATCACTGGAGAAAGTCCAGCCCGTTGCTCCGGCCACGGCTTCCAGAAAGTATCAGACTTCTTTCTATGAATTGGCTGAACCTCTTTCCCCATTAATCCATTAGTCATGAGCTGTGGAGGGCCAGGCGTTCGGGGGCTCGTGGACAGGCAGCTGGACTCTCCTGTCGCCGCGAGGACCCGGCACACGTGAACCAAAATAGTTGGGTGATGTCATGTCACGGTGCCAGCGCGCCCGGGACACTCGCTGCCAGGAATTGTCTGTCCAGGGGTGGTTTCCTTTTACAGCCTGTTTAAAGAGTCATCATGCCGAGCTGCACATGACAGTTCCCTTCAAGAGGGCTTGTGGCTCCTTTGCACAGTTAGTATTTTTCAAACGAGGGAGCTTATCAGGCGACTCCTGACCTTTTCCACATGAGCTGATCCACTGGGAAATGTTGCTTTGGTCTCCGAGGCTTCTGACGGCTGATGTATTTATAAGAGCTCTTTGGCTGCAAGCTGGGCAGACTTTGAACTTCTCCCCGTGTCCACACATACTTGCAGGCGAGTTACTGTACGCTGGAATTAAGACTGGAATTGCCTGGCGTGCGAGGGCCGGCGGCCGCCTGCTGTGCTGCTCTCCAGGAAGACCAGGCATCTTGGAGCCGAGCTGCTGGTGAGCTGGACTTTTCTTGCAGCCAGACAGTCTCTCTGGAGCTGTATTTTCTCACACCTGGGCTTTTGGCGTGAGCAGCCCCTTGCCTTGCCCCTCGTGCTGCTTTTTTTCCTTCAGTCCCGGGCATGACCGACAGCTGCTGCCGCGCGAGTGCATGTGGCAGCTCATGAAGCGATTTGGGAGCTTTAGAGGGAACAAGAAGAGAAAGGAGCGATGCAAAATCTTGGAGAGGCGCCACTCTGACCCTCATGGCCTGTCTGGTAAGGACCCTCTGTGTTATCCATCTGGAAAGGAGGGACATTCATCTTTGGGAAAGGGCAGCGAGTGGGGGATAGTGAATGACTGAGCGACAACTTTGTGCTTCCCCCTTTCATCGAGTGAATCGTGCAGGTGTTGTGTGCAGGTTGTTTTGGTGTTGGTTTGCACCAGAGATGAGAATCTGAGCTGGCACCTGTAACACCCATCAGCTATAACCTTTAGGAAGAGAGTGATGGTACAGGAAGCTTTACAGTAGATGCTGTGGAACACATTCAAAAGGGGCTGTTGACTGATGTCACTGTAATTGAACAGTAATAGCGTTAGGGCTAACACTGTCTGTTGAAAGAGAAAAATTAAGTAGAGAAAAATTGGGAGAAAATGGATTTTCCAACAGGATCCTGTTTTTTTTTTTTTTTTTTTTACTTAAGAGTAGTGGAGAAATACAATGTTGAATGCATTTCGTGTACAGACTAATGACACCTGTTTAACAACTGTGTGGTTCCCCAAAGTCCATGAGTGTTGCTGGGCAATTCTGTCCTGTGACTAAGAGGTTTAAAACTGATGTTACACTGAATCAGCTGGATAAGGCTCAGTTTAGAGAGGCTGACACGTACAAAGTGTAGGCAAGACTCTTTTTACTCTCTGTTAGTCAGGAGTCACTGCGTTAAATCCAGCAGGATGATGAAGGCGTGAGTAGTGATGAACCAG
Organism: Empidonax traillii; assembly: GCF_003031625.1. Classification (NCBI taxonomy): domain Eukaryota; kingdom Metazoa; phylum Chordata; class Aves; order Passeriformes; family Tyrannidae; genus Empidonax; species Empidonax traillii. The sequence continues at coordinate 622,023 of NW_020955597.1, read as the reverse complement.
ATGGATTGATGTGGAGACATACATGCAGATTTAGTGATGGGGAGTAACAACTGATGGATGTGTGGTTGCCCAGGGAGGATGTTTTTCTTTTATTTTTGCAATTTATTTAGTGATTGGTTGTGTCCTTCTTGCAAATACTTCTCCTTTTGTTCCTGCTGTGTGCAGTTAAGTGGTTTTAACTCTAAGCTACTGTGCCTAGTGCTGCATTTCCCTAAACTCACCTGAAGGTTTCTCTGAGAGTGGTTGGAAGGTCAAAGTGATGTGAATGGGATGTGACGCAGTTCTTTGGAGTTTCGCAGTGTCAGCAAGATGCACAAAGACAGATCCCAGGGTTTGTGCAACAAGAGGGGGAATATTTAGCTTAAGGATTACCCAGATGTAATATGTCAGTGTTGATTGAGTGGTTAATGGCACTTCGAGTCACTAATTCGCTCTCTCCTTCTGGTTGCAACAATGAGATGGGAATAGTCAACTCCTAGAAAAGGATTCACTGCTGGAGGCACCAAAATAGTAATTGCAAACCTGCTTGCTTGGAGTCTAACTCTAAACTCTGTCCTACCTCCCTTCATGGGGAAAATAATTTGTCCTGCACCAAGAGTACTGGCTGTATAAACAGTAATGTTTGTGGCAGAGTTATATAAAAAAGCTTAGTGCCAGAAATGCCACAAAATGTGCTCCTTTTTTTCCCCATTCCCTTTAATCCATCTCTGTAGCCTGCTTCAGTGGCACACAGCAAGCATCAGGCAGTTTTTACTCTACAGACTTTGCAGGTGCCACTCTTGTAAGACTGTGACTGGGTCAGCTCCCTGCGTTGCGCTTTCATCATGAACAGAGAACTGCCAAGTCACAAGAGTGGGGGAAAAACAAGCAGGATGTGTCTGGGTTACTGCCTTCCTTGGATACTCTGCTCTTCCTCGGATTGCCTCTGCCATCCCAGTGGAGTCTGGATTCCTTTCAGGAAACAAGTTTAACACGCTTGCAAATACCTTCCCCCTGCCACCAATGGCTTTAATTAATTGCAGGGAAATGGCACAACAAAATCTTTGCGTTATTCTCTGGGTTTAATCTGTATCTTGTAGCTACTGGGCCTAAATAAACACTTTCTGAGCAGCTTTTGAGGGACCTGCTGGCGCTCAGCAGGTTTTGTGGTCAGCATCAGTGTGTGCAGGACTGTCGGTACCAGCCAGGCTTGATGGCTTGTCAGGGTCAGCCACACTCCAGTGCATTCCATTTGGTTGTCACCTACCATCAGGGATGAGAAATGAATGACAGCAATCCAACATGGGCTTTCCTGCCTTGCCCCTCCCAGTGTGGCCCTGCCGCTGCCACAGCCACGTTGCTGAATGAGCTTGGATTATATTCAGAAAGGGAGTGGAAAAGGAAATGAGGAACATATCCCCTGATGCCCAAAAAGGGATAATCTGATGCCTGGACTAGTTGAATCTGATTTTTATTGGCCATTTATTTAAGTGTTTTAAGGAAGAATCCTCTAGTCATTGTGAATAGGATTGGGCCAGCGCAGCTTCCCAAGGATAGATGCCATCAGGGTTAATACTTAATGCTTAAGTTATCAAGTAGTACTTTCTTCAGAGTACTAGTTGAGCTAAATCCCATCCCTTCTCTGTGCCAATGCAGAGGTTTGCATCCTGGTAGAAAAGTGGAGGGTGGCATTGCCAAGGATGAGCATCTCTGTAATTCCCTGGGTTTGGAGCCCTTTTATGCCAAGTGAGCAGCAAGAGGAGACCTGAATATGGCCAAACAGAAGCAGAGAGCACACAGAGTGGGGAAGGGAGAAAAACATGAATGAGCACCAGGAGCAAACAGAGAGCAGGGGGAGGTGAAGGCAGAGATCCCACAGCTTTTCTCTGGGAGAGGAGCAGCAAACAGGGAGACCTCAAAGCTTGAACTGTACACCAAACAGCAGGGAAGCTGATTTATGCGCTGTGATTTTGGCAGGGCTGAGGATGGGGATTACCCAAAATTTCTCCGACCTCTAGATCACCACTGCATGGTTTCCTCCTTCCTATTGCAGTTGCTGCCCACCTATGCAGGGTTCTGGCAGCTTCTCCACCTGCCAGCTCCCACTGCAGCCCAGTGTTGTAAATGGATAGATTCTGTGGCATTTCTGAAGGGGAAAAATTGTTGACCCTATCGAAGCTAATTGCTCTGCCTTTTAAAGGACACCGTCTATTCCATGAAGGATTGAATGACACGTGCAAAAGGTGTAATGTAAAAAGTGGTTTTTCCCTACCCGAGCCGTGAGTGCCCAGCAAAGGAACCGCTCTGCAGCACGTGTGGCTGCTGTGACCCCAGGGCTGCCTTGTGCCACTCAAACCACTCACTTTGGAGGCTTTTAGCTGCATGGAAATGCCCAGGAGCTTGTCCTTACCCGTGCTGCTTCTCTTGGGATTTGTTACGGTGATTTTAATCATCAGGTGTCAAAGCTGAGCCCTGACAGGCGGGTCCAAGGGGCTCCAACCAAACCTCGGTGCTGCCCCTCGCCTGTCCCACCTCAGTAACACCCTTGAGGATAATTTCCCTGTCAGTTGTTATAATTAGGCGCAAATTAATACTAAATTAGCGTTAGGATTAGGGTTAGGATTAACCCTGTTGAATGTCAGACCTCAGTGAATACACATTCAGATGTGCTTCAGCCCTGCCATGCACACAAATCAGGCAGTCGTGGTGCAAAGGGCAGGGGCTTGTTCCTGTTCTGTAACTGCCTCAGGGCACACATTTTGTCTCATGTCTCTGCTATCTGCCATGGAATGGAGGGCTCCTGAGGCTGTGGAGTGGATCTGGGAGGAGCTTTTGGGTATCTTGAAATACTCTGCCCAAGGGGAAATGAGTTCCCCTGTCAGTCAGAACCTCAAGGGGCTTCTTCCGTAGCTTGCCATGGTGCTTCCCAGACCCCTGGAGCTGGGAGTGAGTATGAATCGTGTGTCAGGCAGGGAAATTATGCTCTTCCTCCCCAGCAATGAGTACGTGGTGACTGCATCCACGATCGCCACGTGCAGGTGACGTGCCACAGGATGTGACCAGCACACACAGCAGTCCACGAGGAAGGGCTTACACCAAAGCAAAGAGAGGCTTCACAGCCTCTCCAAGTGCAAATTGAAAGCCAGGGGATAATTCAGCCTGGCTCACAACACCATTTATTGGCACAAGCTGGGTTGCAGATAGTTGCACTGACAACAGGGGCAGAAAAGGAGGGTTAAGAACATGATGTAAACGTGAAGAACAGAAAACTTGATGGAGAAGTGATTGCAGAAGACAGGACTTGGTCACCTGCTCCTCCAGCTTGGGGAGCTGCAGCTCATTTGGCACCTCACCCCAAGGTGGGTGATGCTGCTTGTGGGAGGACCAGAGCTGACATGTTTATTTATCTCATTCTGGTGGGACATTTCTGTTATGAGGCAGTGGGGGAGAAATTACAGTGAAAAAAACTTTTGGAGATGTAAATGAGAGTGAAGGAATTTCTGCGTGTTCCAGTGCTGCTGTAAAGGAACTGAGAGAACTAAATCCTGTTGCTCCAGTAAAGCAGCTTAAAACCGCCATCATCAGAGGCTGGGCATGAGAAACAGAGACCGCTTTGGCTTGTTAATGATTTTCTCCAGTGGTTTTCATGCTCTGTTGAGCTGACAGTGATTTTAGAAAATGTGCAGCCCTGGCTGATCAGTACTGATTAATCTTGTACTACCAAGAGCACCGAGACTTGGAAGCTATGAAGTTTCTACGACTGGTTGCCAGGAGGAGAAAAGCTCTGATGAACCTCATTAAATGTTTGAGACTTTTTATTTTGCCGTTTTCTGCTTCCTTATGGTCAGTGTCCTGGTGCTTTGTGTCTCATCCCAGCTTTGTGCACAGCTTCGAAGCATTTTGAAGAGGGGCAAAAAGGACCGTGGCCATGAAGCAGTAGTATCAGCTTGGTAATTTCAAGCAGGTTCCTGTAAATTCAGGTAGTAGTGAACCCCACAAAACCTCCATTGATTTGGTGGAGACTGAAATGCAGAGTGCTTTGCTGTGGACTCTTCCCTTGCTGGTGCAGAGCCCAGCAGCATCCTTCCTCTGCAGCCCTTTGCAGGCATAAGAAAGATGTAGACTCTGCCCTCATGATGAGTTGTTCAAGAATGCAAATGCTCTGAGTAATTTATTTTCAAAGAAGTTTTTTTTTTTTTTTTTTCTGAAGGGCAGGTTAGACACGTAAAAATACAGTATGTTCCTGAGGCACAAATTTCCATATTGGTGCTGCAAATGACTCTGCCCACTGACAGTCCTGCCCCAGGCAGCTCTGTGTGTCTCGTCACAAACTTTGGTCAAAAATATCTATATTTCTATAAATGAGCTGAATTACTCAGCGTTGACGTGCTGTTGTCAACAATGTGGTGGGTGAGAGCAGCAGGGCCAGCCTCCCTTTTAGCAGGCTGTTTTACAAACTGTACAGGTTTTGGGCAGGGAGAGCTCCCATCTGGGTGGAATCCATGTGGTTCTGGTCCTTGTTGCTGCTTGTGAGTGCAGGTATTTGTCCTCCAGGCACAGCAGCAGCAAAGAGGCTTAAGTTTTTTACTGTCTCAAGGGCACTTTTCTGTAACTCTGCAGATGTTCAAACGGTGTTATTTCAAAAGCATGATGAATGATGAATGCTATTCCTGGAGGACAGAAATTAAAAGCAGTTCTTGGGACTGAATACTAGGCAAAGCTCTGAAATGCTATGGGGAGAGGTCCATTAGGGTGGAAAAGGAGAAACTGAGACAGAAGGAAGCTGGGCACTGACTGTGAGTGAAACCAGGTACAGACACTGCCTGTCTCTGAAAGTAGATGTTATTTATGTATTTATCAGAATTTCCTTTTTCCATCCTCCACTTCTGTTCCCTTCAGGTAACTTCCAATATGTATATGAGGCTGGAACCCTGTCTCTGTTACTTGTGGTATAAATAACTATCTTATTCATTTTTGAGGCCAGAATAAAGTAATGCAGATAAGACTTTCATAAAAGGCATCTCAGTTTGACAAACACAGCCTGGAGTGCCTTCATGATGGATGCTGGAGGGTCAAGACCTACATACTAAAAATCACTGGAATTTCTGATTTCCATGCATCCTCTCTCATCCTTATTGCACCAGTTGGGAAGCAGCATAGAGATAATTTTTTTTTTCCCCCTGCTTTCCCTGTACTTTCCAAGGACTCTCACTTCAAAAGAATATCTGTATGAGAAGCTGTTATCCTAGACTGACTTTCTACTTGATTTGAATGTGCTACAGTAGACCACAATTTATTTATACTCCCATGCATCTATATTACAAATCCTGTTGCCAGACCTTAAAAGCAAATTTCAAGCCCAGATCTCTTTTTGCAGCCTAAAATTGCACTTGACAGTAGCATTGAGGTAGGTGGGTACTTCTGTTTAATTAGAAATCAATGTTTTGGACTATTGACTCCTTGCTCAAAGTTTCAGTGAATTGCCCAAGAGTGCGGTTTCAAAGATGTTGTTAAGGCAGTTTGTTTGTCAGGTTTAGTGGATCAGCAAATCCCAGGAATTACCAAGATTCAGCTGTTTTCTGCTTTCACCTCTATTCTTGTCCAATCTAACAGCAGTACAAGGATCCAGAAGCGCTCGGAGTGGTGAGATTTAATGCCTTGAAATTGTTTCAGCCGTTTCATTTGTCACTACAGAGTCAAACTGGCACGTGAAGGCTTCAGTCTCGAGAGATGAAGGACTGCTCTGTGAGATATCATTGTGCAGCTGGCAGGCTTGGCCCAGAGGCTGGAATTCTCTGTGCTGGAAAGGTCAGGCAGCCTTACTTGGTTTAAGGGCAGACCCCAGTGCTGCGTCGCACACTTGCACCAAAGAGTTCCCATCCTGTCCTTTTCCCGCTCCTCCTTTGATAAAGTTGGGGCAGTTTAGCTGGAGGAGGAATGATAGGATTAGCTGACATTATTAATAGCATCCTGTTGTTTCTTCAGAGTTTTTTCCAGGCATCAGAAAAACAGCTGCTTCCCAGTGCTGTGTTCTCTGTGGGGCAACAAGGACCCCTTTGACACGCTCGGAGCTACGGTCACAGGATTGTTTAACAGATCCTGCCCATCTGGCCCCGTGGTTTTATTTCAGTCAGTGCAAGAACAACAGTAGGGAACACGGTATTCCTGTGACAGTCCTGCCTTTCCTAGAGGGCAGTGCTCCTGGAGAGGAAGAGATGATTTGTGACATCTCCGCTGCTTGTATAGAGTGTAATTAGAGATAATAAACTAGAACGGGGCAATAAATCAATTTAAGAAATACAGATGAGGCAGAAATGAGATGACAAGTCAGACCAAGATGTGAAGGAGGTGAAAAGTTTGCAACAAAAGCTTCTTGCTGCCATAGTGACAGCAGAGGTTGGGTGGGTGTTCAGAGGTGAGGATTACACCAGCCTCCTTGAGAGTAGGATTGAGCTGAAAGGATGAGAAGCTGGAATAATGTTGGCATTTCCCAAGGGACATACCTTGGAATGAATTGGGGAATTGATGATGAATTGGACATAGCTTGGGATGAACTGAATGTAGGGGATGGTCGACATCCAGGGATCAGTATGGGACTGACAGTGTTCATTGTGGACCTGGGTGGTGAGGTGAGCCTGTGCAGCAGAACACACTGGGTGCTGATGAGTTGGGGTGGATATGATCTGGAAAGTGAGCCAGAAGTGTGCTGTCATTATCAGTAGGTGAACCATGTACTGGGCTGTGTCAGGAGGAATGGAGCAATCCAGTCAAGAGAGTTATTATCCCCCTTCCATCCGGCGCTGGTAGTGCTGCACCTGGAACAAGGTGTCAGATTTCCAGTTCCCCTCAGCAGAAAAATGCTGGGAAACTGGAGAGGGTTTCCCTGGAAGACTGTCAAAATTGGGACCTTGAGCAGATGTTTTGGGATCTGTAAGGAGAGGCTGAGGAAACTGGGCTTTTTTTGTCCAGCAGAGAGAAGACTAATGTGCAATTTAATAGCAGCTTGCAACTGCCTGAAGGGCAGTTTCAAAGGCAATAGAGCAAACCCTTCTTAGTAGTGGCAGAAGGTAAAAGAGGAAGTAAAAGGCGAGAGTTTGTGGCTGAGAAGAGTCAGACTGTTAGCAAAAACTCCCTCAAGAGGGAGGTGTGGCACTGGCACAGGTAACCTAGAGAGGCTGTGACCTCTCCATTCTTAGAGATTTTCAAGACTTAGCTAGTGAAAGCCGTGGCTGACCTGGTCTTGGCTGACACCAGATCTTTTTAGAGTGGGACATAGGAGAAGAGGCCTCCAGACATCCCTTCCAACCAACATTTCAGTGATGCTCAGTTGTTCAGTTGCCAGGAAAGCTGAAGTTACAAATACCCTGGCTGCGCATCTTTCCCCACCCAATTCTCAACGCAGGCACAAAATTGTTCTTGTTCTGATGAATATTCAAGGATAGAGTGACTTCTTGGGTAGAGGCAGCTGGGAGTGCTTGTACAGCTGATTTGCCTCAGCAGAACAGCAGAAGGAGACACTGTGAAGTCCAGGACCGACACCAACGCATTTGTTGGGCCAACAGAGGCAGCAGGATGTGTGTTTCCTAAAACAGGCACCCTGGCTGCCTTCTGGCTATTCCATATACATTAAGCAACACCTTGAGAGTCCCGGGCAGTTATTAATGCCCCCCAAGCTGAGCAGTGTCTGGGCACCCCCAGCTGCTGCCCCACCTGGAGGAGTGTCCTTTTCCCAGCCCGGGGAATTGCAGTGGGACACGGTTTGTATCAGCTATCTGTCACTATAGCAACTCCTCACTTAACCAGTCCCTGCACTAAAAATAGATCACCTTGATCTCAAGGAAAGAAAACCAAAGGAAATCAAAAGGGGCAGTGGTAGCGAGAGCTGTGGAGTCAGCTGTTGGCTGAAGTCTGGAGCGTTTGAAACCTCTTATGAATAATCTGTCACATAAAACAAATATTTCGGGGGAATCTATTTATCCGGAAACCCCTCTGTGTCACTGGGTTCGAAGCTGTAGCAAAGGACATGCCTTGCTTTTTATCAGAGGGCTGTGTTTGCAGTTATCACCAGGCACACGGGATGCTGAAACCCCTGTGGGATGTTGCTTAACTGGTTTAGACGTGTAAAGGATCTTATCTCTCCAGTAAGCAAATCTGCAGCCCTGTCATTAGACCTGATAGCCTCCTGTGCTCTTGTGTATAAGTATCAAAACCCCTACTCATTTATGAAATCGTTACTGGTGTCTGCAGAAGCGTGTGAGGGACTCAAACCTGAAAAAAGCTGAATGCTGTTATCGAAGTCACCACCATCTCACGCTGAAGTTAATGGGGGCTGAGTGTTTTGGCACCTCACAGGGCCCTCTGTTAATGGCCAGTCTTCGCGAACGAAGAACCGGGGAAGGTCTTTCCACCTTCCAGCCTGCGCATTGGATTTTTTAGGTGAGACACAGTGTGCGTGGAACTGAGCCCACCCTTTAATCCTGAGGTTCATCTGCCGGGGCCAAGCGAGCTTGGACGGTGGCAGTGAGGTCCTCAGGATGTAGATGGATTGCCTTACAGGGCTAACGAGCTCCATCTGCCCGGGGAGTGGCCCCAACTGGGAATCAAACCCGGGTCTCGGCGTTGACAGCGCCGCGGCTTAACCACTGCACCACCAGGGGCACTCAGGGCCCTCTGTAAGGGAAGTGCAAATGATACTTGATCTTATTTTTCCTCCAACCCCAGCTAGTGCTTGCATCTGAAGAGAACAGAATAAACCCTCGTGAAGATAGGGCAGTAGGTGTGAAGGCAAAATAGCAACAAGATGGAAAGCTTGTTAAAGAGCTACAGAATTAACTGAAAATGCCTTTGATGGGAAAAGAACCGAATTTGTGTGAAGACAGCTCATATATCCCAGGCAGCTAGTGTGACACTCAGGAAAGGGTTAATTTAGCTTCTGGAGATGACTGGAATTAGCATCATGTATCCAGCATTATCAGTCAGCAAGAATTTGCTCCTGATGAAGGACCAGATTATTTTATTGACCTTTTATTGGGCTGACAGTTTGCAGATGTAGCTGATATTGAAATGTGCCCCTGTCCTTTATACTCTGATTCTTGTTTTTATTTAGTATTATGAATTGTATTTTTTACACTTAGGTAATCTTGCAAGAACTAAGATAAGCAGCTTTCAATAGTGACATTCACCAGCTCAGGAGAATACCTGTGCAGCAAGGGAGAGTGAGAGAGAGCACCAATCCCCAGTTCCCTCCATTCTTTTCAAGCTTACAGCATATTATTGCAAGGCTAAAATGTAGAATTAGTTCTTGCTACATTTTTTGACCTCACTTGAGATCACTGCCTTTACTCCACCTGGAGATCTGACCCATATTCCTCACCTCTTCACTGGGTGCTCTTTATAATCAGCTTTGGAGCTGTGAGGGAACTGCACTGCAAAGTTATTAGAGGCTTAAGCACAATCCCAAACAGTGGGCATAGAGGTGTGAAAACAGAAATGTAGGTTTTGCAAACAGAGGAAAATAATTCACTGAGAACCTCCTGTGACGCAACCTCCCCCAGGCGTGACCCCAGCCCCCTCTCACTGCATTCTGGGGAGCAAAAGCTTCACCAACGTGCATGTTTGGATGAATGTCTCTAGCATACAGTCATTAATGGGGAGGAGATGAGAGCAGGTGGCCTTTGGTCACTGTATGTGTTCATTTAAAGACTTGTGCAGTCTTAGCCAACTCTTCAGGAGATGCCTGTTGCCACTGCTGGAGGTGATAGCAGTATATGCATCAAAAGGCACAAATCCCTCCCAAATTGCAGAGGTTCCTGCCAGCAAATGCCCTGTTTAGTGCTTTTACTCCCAGCTCCAGCCTGGCAGCAAATTTGGCACAGTTACAAAATTTGCTGCAGGAAAGAGCAGAGCTGCTGTTGCTGGTATTCTCCTTATATGATATTTTTATGACAGTAAACTGGAGGTAAACTCTTTTTTACCTCCCTTAGCTGGCAAGATGACTACAAATGCTTCTTCTACCTTTTAAGAGGCTGCTGCTTCCAAAGGTCTGCAGTAAAACTCTCCTCCTTACCCCAGAACAGGTGACAACTTTCTGTTGCTGTCAGATTTGGGTTTATTTTCTTCCTTTCTAAACGGATACCAGAGTTTTCCTTTCTATCAGCCAGGTCCTTCTTTAAAACTTTTTGGAGATCCTTCCTGGCAGCAGTAATAGGAAAACTAGAGCCTGTGTGGAGTCTATTTGAACTTAAAACTGAAGGGTTGTAAAACAAGGGTCTTATTGTAAATCATTACAATTTGTTTTCCAAAATAAGCACCAGATGAAGAGCACAAAGCCAAGCAGCAAGAAATCCCTACAAGAAGTCCCAGCAGCATAAACTAACCTTGAGGTGCAGGAAGATAGCACAGAAAAATACTCAAGACTCACAAAAGTAATACTAACAAAGGAGACCTGTAGAGAAATTATGATGTTATGGGAGTGAGCTGCCAGCTGAAATGAAAGCCTGAAAAACAATGAGTGAGCAGCACTCCTTAATATTTAATTACAGAACTCTCTGGGAGATGAGGAGATGCTGCTGCTCTGTTAGAGGGAGCTGGTGAGTGGTCAGGACCTGGAATGATACTCCTGCTGCTTGCTCTCAGCTGAAAATTAGATCTGTGAGGCTACATACATGAAGGGGAAAGTCAGCCTAGACTAGGAAAGAATTAGACTGAAGAAATCATACTAGTGGAGGTTCTTCTCTCTGTGTAGGGATGGGGAATGGCCTGAGCCTCACTGCAGCTGATCAGATGCCAAGGCAGGTTCGTGGGCACTACCTCATCCCGGGGTGAGCACACAGACATGAGTGTGCCTCTGCTGCAGTCCTGCTGTGAAAAACAGCTCTGCAGAAGCCAACTTCAGATTAGCTAATAGCCAATTTAAAGGAGAGCAGGAGCTTCCTCACTGCCCCGTGATGGAGCCTGTAATTCACCTTGCTTCCCAGGCAAGTCTTGCAGCCGTGCTGACACCGCATATCCAAGTGCCGTGTTTGAAGGTGACTGGGATACATCCTCTCTGCATTGCAGGCAGGACAGTTCCAGGTTTCTTTTTCCTCCCCAGCTTCTTTCCTAACAGTGTAGTAGTCAGGAATCCACCAGGTTTGATCCTGTCACTGCTTTTGCAACAGCTTGTAGCCATAAACAGGCCACGTAGGTCTGAACTTGACTCCTCATGCTTCTGGAAACAGCAGCCTGAGCCCCCCTGTTTAGATTCCAAGATAAACACAAAAAGGAGGATTTGACCTCAAAACACATTAAATACTCAGTCACAGTGCTTCTGAAAATCAAATTTAATACCTGATCCATTTTTGGGGTTTTTTTACCCCTTCTTTTAAGGCCTTGTCACACACCCTTCACTGATTGGACTTCAGCACCAGCACATATGAACACATTTAGGTGGCTGAGATGCTTTGGCTGATAATGTGGGCAACTCCATTTTACAAATGGTAAAGTTTAGGCTGTAGAAAATCAGGTGTTTTATCCTAATCATTATATGGATGGCAGTAGAAAAAAAGGCGCCTTCTGCTTAGGTGTGAGGTTACATTGCTGTTTTTACTGCTTTGAAGCTCATTTTCAGTCAGAGCACAAGAACAAGTGTAGTGGGTCAGGCCAATTGTCCATCTAGTTCAATCTCTTTCTGTGCCAATTGCCATTAACACAGGTGGTGTAAGAACAGGACAGGAACATAAGGAACGTTTCCCATTGTAGTCTCCCAGCCTCCAGCACTATGTGGCTCATATCCTAAGCTAAAGTTGATGTTTGGTAGACTTTGAGTAGTTTTCCTTGCAGGATCATGTCCAATTGCATTTCAAAATCAAACTTCTAACACCTACAACAGCACCTGTTCTGCTGTTTTAGAACGTGATGTATCAGAAATATTTCTTTACATTTGAGTCTCCCACTTGCTGATTTTATCTGTTCCTGCCTTTCCTGTTGGCCATCTCCATCCCAGGTCTATTTTACAGGCTCCTGTCATATTCTTTCCTTGCAGTCCTATTTTCCTAAACTGAAGCGTTCCTGTGTACCTTCAATCAACCTTATCAGCCTTTTCTGCAACTTTTCTGGTTTTACTGAGTCCTCTTTGAGGCTGATCAGTAGAAACCCAAGGTCATCTATTGCAACTCAGTCTATCCCTCCATGTGGTGAAGCTGCCTTTGAGCACAGCCCACAAGTGACCAGACAGGAGAAAGCCACCAGTGCCACCCTGGGGCCTGACCAATAAAGCTTGACCCAAAAGAAGGATATTTTTATTCTGTAGCCCATCCATGTACCTCTGTAGGTTATCCATTGTTAGTCCCTTCTGCTGTGCAACCAGAAGATATCCCTTGGCCATCCAAGTCGCTGCCTACCCAAAAGGAAGTGAGCTTGGCCCTTGTGGTGTAGTTTTCTCCATGCTGATTACAAGGAATGGGTCCATTTGCAAGGTGGGACATGTATGTGAGTGGAAAAGCATTTCTTGGCTCACTGATAGGATTAGGAAGGTAGGTTCATGAGAGCTGTAATGAGGCTAGCCAAGAATAGCTCACTGTCTAGGAGATGGGAAAATGATAAACCTGAAAAGTATTATTATGTGATTTATCTATCTGGAAGATTCAACTCAATAGCTGGAATTTTTTTTTTTTGCAAAGAAAGGGCAGTGATCAGACTATGAAGACAAATTCAGCTGTGCACACAACTGTGCCTGTAGAAAAATAATTCTCTGAAAAGTGGAGTTGTATATTTATTATTTCCTTGGCTTGTGTCTGACTATCTAATCAGTCTTTGTACATGTCAGCAGCACATCCATAATAAGAAAGTGCTGTGTGGATTGTGTGAACTGGAATTAGAGATGTGATAATCAGCAAAACTGTTGGAGGCAATGTAAAGGCTGCCTGGCATTTGCATTCCTCTGGCTGTGGAGAAAACCCTTATAAGTGCAAATGAGTTGTTGGGTGTTTTTTTTTTTTTTTGGGGTGGTGTTTTTTTGTTTGGTTTTTTTTTTTTTCCTTCCTGGTATGTTATAACCAAATTGCTCTCAGAGCAGCACTTCCCTGACAGCATGCCAGTCCACACTGGAGTGCCTCCATGCCTGGTTAGACCTGCTCCAGTCTGGTGGTGACATTCAGCTTCTATGGGAGACGATGTGGCAGACAGAGGCATAGAGATGTATACATGCCTTGGAAAAAATTGCTGGTGTGTACCTGGGCCCATGGTTTTTATGATGAGGAGACTGCAGTTAGGATCAGAAAACGTGTTTTCCCATCTGTACAATTGATCCATCCCATCAAGATGTTGTGAAAGTAACTAAGAATTACAAAAGCAGCCTCACTTTGTGACCCTTCTAGTGCCTCAATGTCCCAGATTGTTATCCATTCCTTAAGCAAGCAATCTGTCAGTCTACCTGGTTATTCTTCTGGCCAGCATCTGGGTTTTCTGTCTAAATCCTGCTTGGCTCTTTTCTTCCTCTATTCTGATTTGCATCACCGTTACAAGGCGCAAGGAGAGACTGAAAACAAACAGCTGATGTTGCAGAGGGGAGGTGTGAAGTCCTGAGCAGGTAAAAGCAAGATTAGAAGTGATGAGTAGGACAAGTTCAGCTAAGTCTGGTCCCAAATTTAATAGCAGCTTTGTGTGGCTACCACACCTTTCCTGTTTGCAGGAGGAGAAAGGCATGGGTAAGTCACTGGTGTGTTGCTGTTCAGTCTCCGTGTCCATCCCCTGCCCATGCCCAGTGTCCCTGCTTGTGGAAAGAAAATGAGGCAAAAATAGATGAGACTTGCAATGTAGAGCTTGTTCACCTCAAAGGTTTTTGTGTCAAGAGCTGTCCTGACACCCACACCCTAGGGCAGACATCACCTATCAAACTATTCTTTAATATATATAATTTCAAACCATTCCTGGAAAGTATTTATCTATATTTATCAAGTATAGAATTTGATACTGCTCTATACATAAAGAGCATTCTCCTCCCAAAAGCTGTTAGTCAGCCAAATGGAGATGGCAGAATTTTTGCATATTTTAAAGGTTTGGATAACTAAAAGATAGATGAAGAGCCAGCATGTGCAGTGGGGCAGACTTCTGTCCTTTGTTGGGTTACACGACCCAACACATTCACCCTCCTGCCACGGATAGCTCAGTATTCAAGTTCCCAGGCTACAACTTGGGAGAGGGAGGCAGAAATAAACCCCTATATGCAGCTGTAAAGGCTTAATGGGACAGATCTGCATCTCTTTTTCAGTTTCTAAAATTCAGCCTCCTTATCCCAGTCCAAACCTCGTCCCTGCTCAGTCCGTGCTGATGCTGGGCTTAGTGGCAGGTGTCTGAGCTCATCCCAGCTCAACTGGCATCCTGAAGAACAGGAAATACAGAGGGAACTTCAAGCCTGCAATTTAGGAAACAGTTTGAAGAGCTCATAGCTAAGACACATGAACACACTGTTCACTGGTGGATTGGAAACAGGAACTCACATGGAGTTCTTGGATTTATTCCATTAACTAGTGTTAAAAGAACATTTCAGGACAAGAAGATGCAGCAGGGGAAGCTGATTATGTTCTTTGCAATAATATTCTTCATCAAAGACAGAGAGGAAATGCCTTGCTGTTAAACAGAAATACGAGATGACAAATGTAGCAATACACTTGAAAAGTAGCAAATCTGGGCTCTGTGTCGCTCACTCGGGCATTGTTAAGGATGTAGGAACAAAAGAGCTGAGCTGTATTCAAATGCAATCTTTTGCAGGGATGATGCAGATCGATCCCCCTCCTTGCCCTCAGTCTCCCAGACCCACTTTGAACCTTGAGAAAAGACTTGGCAAGAGAAATCTGACCGATGCGTTTTTAAAACCCCTTAGAAGAGGCCTGTCAGGAAAATGAGTTGTTACAAGAAGAGGAATTACTGTAGCAGGTGAAAATCCGAGTTGTGTTCGCTGCACCGATGGCTCGAGTTTCACCCCAGCCGACTCCTACTCATGCAGGAGGTTCTCACTTCGATTGAGGGATGCTCTGAAGCTGAGCTGCTTTGCTTACTGGGGAGTGGGTTGCTGCTGACATGCAAACTGGAGCTGGGAGGGGGCAGATAAATCACAGAGGAGCTGCTGTTGCTGTTCAAGTCAGTAGATCTTTTTTTTTTTTTTTTTCTCTCATTCACAGGGAAGACATCAAATATAGTAAATCCTGGCTAACAGTGGCTGACAGCTCCTACAGGAGAGGTCAAGGAGCACAAACAGTGCATTTTCAGTAGGGTAAGAGGGTAACAAGGTGATGTCTTGAGGGACTGCAGCAGGATGGACTAACTGGATATACACATAATAATACAGAAGATTAGGAGCCTGAGCCAGAGAGATGAAGGAATTCAGTCAGGATGGATTCAGTATCAAAGCTGGAACTGCAATTTTAAATTTGTTCTTTCAAATTGCACTTTTCTTCTAAGACAAAGGGGACATTTCTGTTGGCTGGTCACCTTCAACAGTGTAGTTTGTTTGGAAAGATGCTCCTATTTAAGTTAGCATTCGTGATCTCCTCTTTTATCACTTATTTAGCCCTGCTTGTGTCTTGAGAAGACTTTTGGGAGTAGACCAGACAAACTGCATGTTCTACGTGGGTTACAAAGCAGGTAACCCAGGGCCTGATTTGCTTAGGAAATGGGAAGAAGGTCCAGAATAAGCAAACTGAGAAAGTCTGTTTCTCTACATTAACCTTTAGTTGCATCAAAAGGGAGAGGGGTGAGTAAGAGAAAGCAGAGAAATTCAGGCAGAATGAGATTTTTCGGGGGGTAGTGTCCCTTTAAATGGGAGGCTATATATTGTTTTTTTGGGAAAACCAAATGGACACATGAAATAATCCTTCATTTCACAATGATGACAGATATGACTAAGCACACAGAGAGGAAACTAGCACGTTTTTAATGCACTTTGTTGGCTCACTTGGAGGAAATCCGATGGACTGTGTGAGCATGTCTGCCTCTAATGCTCTGTGATGACACACAGACACCTTGCAGGTGTGCTGAGTAGGCTTTAATTTATTTAAATCAGGCAGCCCTGGGGCAGGGCGCTCTCTACATAAATACCCCAAGGTGCTGGCAGGCTTGGTGACTGGGTGGTTGCATTTTCAGGTCTCTTGGTTGCGGTGCAGACATGCTCTTTGTTGCAGTCAGCATGTTGTTTGCCTGGATTTTTTTTTTGTATTGTGAATTTTAAAAGGATGCTTCAGAAAGTGTTCTACTGAGTTTCAGGTGACTGGGATTGCCATGTCAGATCAGGGTGTTAATGCATATATAGGTCAGACAAGAGAGAGGGAAAATGAAGGCTTTAGATTGTGTTGATCAGAGCTTGCTGAGTGATATTGGATAAATCAGATAAAAATTTTCCCATTCAGGTGCTGGCAGTTAATTTCCTAAAGCCCTGTGGAAATGCCAGAACAGTCTTCAATGGTACAGTGGAATCTCTAAATCCACTCAGTGCCCAGTTTCTTAGCTAAGGCCCTGGGGCAATTATATAAATTATTTCTATGGATTTGGGTGTCAGATTGAGTTTACAGTTCTTGCCTTAACCTCTCTGTTTACCCAGCTGGCAAAATCGTGACAGAGCGAGCTCCCTGCTGCAAGGCTGTGTTTGGTAAGAATGCTAAATGTGGAGGGAGAGCCTCATTTAGCAACAGTCTCACTATATTCACCATTATCACCAATTTTTCCTGATTCAATTGACCTGAATTATCATAATAGGATGCATATTAATATAGGATAGAGATTTGAAGCTTTATTGATCTGAGACAAATACAAAATGATGGTTGGTGCGTTGTAAGTCTTTTGGAAAAGGAGCTGGTATTTGCTCTCCCTTTGCTGCATCCCCAGTGAGTTCTGAATCATCCTGCAGTTCTGGGAATGAACCTGCAGTGTCCTGTGCCGTAGGAATTTTGTTGGGGAGAGGCAGCTGTGCTGGAGCTCATGGACTTTGTTTTACGAGTGCAGTCAGTGAAGGAGAGTCAGGACACCCAGCCAAGAATCCAAAAGTCAAAGTGCTGATGCTTCCAGAAGGGAGGTGTTGGTAGCACAGGTGGTAATGCAACGTGTCACCAAACAGCAACAGCAACAAACAGCAACAGGTTTTCTTCCCCAGAATTCAGATTCCTGAAACTTTTCTGAAAAGGAGGTAGAAGCGTCAGACTCACAGAAACTGGAAAGAAAGGTGCAGAAACTGTGAAAGTTGTTTAGGTTTTTGTGCTTTCTAGTTCCCTGTATTTCATTCTGATGATTTAATGGGCTGTGGAAGGGATGTGGGTGAGTTCTCGGCATCTAATCCACCTATAAAAATCTGAACTGGTCCTGTCAGTGCTCATTAGCTGACATGGAGTTTCCTTCATTTCAGCCTTTCATCTCCTGATAGAAGAGGTTTGCAGGTGGTTGGTTTCCTGTCCTGCCTTCTTTGGCATATGCTGAGCGTGACTCTCCCAAAAGCAGGATCAATGTGAATCAAGCTCAGGTGATGCTTGAACCTGAAAAACTTGAGTTATGGATGACAGACTTGGAGGGTTTCGAATCCCATGGTCTAATTTTGTATCTAAAATATATGGGATTAGGCTTTCCTGTTGTCATATGATTTCAACCCAAATGATATGCCAGGTTAGGCACAGAATTTTAGGCATGTCCAAGGCATGGTAACGCACGTGAGTCTAAAGCTGTGTGGGATGTGGCTGCACACAAGTCACTGCTGACAGACCAGGGACACACCATCTCATGATGTAACCTGTTGTGCTTTTCAGTGAGTTATTCTGTGTCCGTGTGTTTTTAATGCTGTAAGTGAGTGCAGGTTTTCATGGCATTGAAAAATCACAGCAGAATTTCCGGGCTTGGCTTTTCAGCACTGTAAAAGCTCCCTCATCTGAGTAACTCACAGGGGGGCTATTCATAGCAATGACTGCTCCTACCAGCTCTTAAGGATTGCTGGTTTGTTTTGCATAAACCTTGCCATACAGACAGGACAGGGAGCATATGTTCTGCTAACATTATAGGATTCAACTTTTTATAGGGGTTTATATTGAAATATAGGCATGGGGGTTGGTGAGTCAGAGGTGGCAGTGAGCAGAGAGGCTTCAGGGCAGAAATGTATGGCTATTTCTTACTCCAGGATCACATTTGCCTGGGATTGCTGTTATAATTCTCTTCTCAGAAGACGTAAGAGGAGCTAAATTTAATTCCCTGCTTACAGAGCATCAAACTGTACTGTTCCCTCTTCATATCCACAGTTCAAAACCGTCAGAGTTACTTTAATCTTTTTTTTTTTCCCAACCCTTGTTAAATACACAGGGTCTGACAGGCTGGGTTTCAGGATTTTCTGTGACTAAATGTTAAATTCTTGGTACTGTTTGGAGTATTGGAGCCTGGCAGTTATCTGTGGCTGTCTGACAAACACTTGCTTGTCTTCAACTGTTCCCACAGGCAGCTTTGCTTGATTTCCATGAGGGTTTTTTTGGCAGCCACTTAGATCTAAGAATACATTATCAGTCTCAGTCCAGATCCCCATAACTTGTAAACCAGGCTGCACCCAGGAGAGAGCAAAGGGGAGAATCTCCTCTGTGGGCTGGTGAGCAGCAGAGATGAGCACCAGGGCCATGGCAAGTGTTTTGGTGGCTGTGGTTGTCTTTACCCTTTTGTGAGAGCATCCTTGGCCCCCATCAGCATGAACCCAGTGCATCCATAAAGTTGATGGAAGGAAACAATGATTTGCCATGGCAATATCTCTGTCCCAGAAGCATGAACACAAAGACCTTGATGGGGAAGGGGAAGGTTTGAACTCACCTCTCTGCCCTCAGCCACATTTTGGCTTGTTTAGCCCATCTCTGCCCCATCCTTGCTGCTGGGGAGGGCAGTGATGTCTTTTGCAGAGCCTCTCTGTGTCCTGCCCTTCCCACACTGCTTTTGCCTGCTTTTATGGAGACCTTTCACCTCTGTGTCTGGCAGGTTTGGCCACGTGCAGAGTCCTCAGCGCAGAGCAAGAAATGCGAAAATTGGAGGTTTAACCTCAAGGGGCTTCACCCAGGTGTGCTCTGAGCCCAGGTGTCTCTTTGCCGTGGAATGGCATAATATTTATCCCACTGCAGCAAGGCTGCCAAGCCACGTGACTTGGCAGTGGGACACGCACGCAAATTATTCTTTGACATATTTGGAGAGGCACACCCACCAGGCATCATGTTTGCCCACATTTGAAAGAGCCTTGATTTAAACAAGAGGGATTACAACACTCAGTGTTCAGTTTCAGGCTGCAGGAGTGATTTCAATTAATGAAACGGCACCAGGACAAGTTTGGAAGTTGTGTAAGTGTGTAAAGTGGAATATAAAGGGATTGTGGAAAAGCATCTCAGTGCAGCTGGGAAATGAGTGAGGCTCCTTCACAGCCCCATTCTGGTGATCATTGGGTGCTCATGGTTTAGAGCAGTGCTGTTATATGTAGTGGCAATCAATTAGATAAATACTGCATGAATTTAAAAGTGTTTCCACGGATTATAGGATTCCTCTTGTTGACTTCTTATGGAGCTGAATTCCATGGTCCTTCCACTAACACACCGAATGCCCTTCATAGTGGCTGGTGGGACTGTATTTGTGTCTTCTCATTCTCCACATTTTTTTTTTTTTTTCATGTCATAGGCAATCAATCTACCTTTCTTTTTCAGTTTCTTTAGTACACCTTATGGGACATCAGAAAGAATGCTTTTCTTCTTTCTCTTGGACATGGCAGTATACTAAAGTCCCCAAAATTCGCTGCTCTAGTATAGTTTTACTCATGGGAAGTCTCAAAGACGTCCAGCCTGGGTTTTTACATGTAATGGTTGCAAATCTGGGCTCTGAGAACCCAAGGTATGTTGTTTTTTTTGTTTGTTTTTTTTTTTTTTCATTTGCTTACGTCCACGTGTGCACATTTATAAATATAGGTACAGGCAGCTGGAAGTTGGCCTGTAAGTCTGGTAACAAATCAAGTGCCACAGCCAAATCAAAATGTTTTCCCTGTCCATAACTGAGGTAACAACACACACTGCTACAGAAACCTGATGCATGCGTGGAAAAGGCCAGCTATACTTGAGGAGAGGAAAAAACCCCAACCCTGAATACAGTAGTTTAAGTTATTTTGAATTTTAAAATATTGGAGAGTGAAAGTGGCAAGGATTGTGCAACTCAGATATGAACAACTTTCCCAGTTACTCTGGGCAGGAACTGGCCAGAGTAGATACGTCACTTAAGTTGATAACTTGCTTGGCGTCCAGGTAAAGTTCACTGAAAGTCTCTCTATTGATTTTCATTGGGATTTAGATCAAGACCTTTGCTTGTGAGTGAAATGGGAGAAGGAATCAATCACAAACCGTTTCCCCTCTCCTGAAGTACAGCTTCACTAATTAACAACAATGATTAAACGTATCAGCTTATTTGCTGCTTGTTCAACCCGTTTTGAGGATGTGGAGGACACATTTCAGTGTTGCTTAGACGAGGTAATAGTTCATTTTACATTTCCCCAGTATTTTTGGTGTAAAACTCAAGAAGCTTCTTAGATATTCACAGTGTGACATAGAAAGTCATAAATCACTGCTGTGTGGTAGGTAAGAAATGTCACCAGGATTCACAGAAAGGGAAGCAAAATCAGAGGAAAATAAGCTTGAGGAGCTGGAATGCTCTTTAATTTCCTTCATTGTTATATCCTACACCATTATTTCAATTAAAAATATTTGCAAGTACTTGTGATCAGTGATTTTTGTGATCATAACTCACGGATGATTACTGGGTTTATGATCATATTATGTACAATGTAAGTCTGATTCTTGCTTCATAAGTAGGTACAAATCAAGAGTAAGCTGAGATTTTTCTTTTTCATATATGTATATAAATGGGAAAAGAAATCAAAAGCAATTTATGGAACAGAATTACCAAGTCTAAATTTATTGCAGCTTATTGGATCCTTAGTCTCTAATGACCCTGGCTTATGGAATCATGTTACTTTTTAAAAGCTCTAATTTTACATCTCAAAAAAAAAAAAAAAAAAAAAAAAGGAAACAAAAATAAAAACTTTTTTTTTCCTCATTGGAATTTATAGCCCCTCTGGGTGGAGAGAAACACTGGAAAGACTTAATGTCTCAAAAGGAGGAAATGCAGATAGCAATCCTGACATTTATAAGTTTATATTCCATGACACTATGAGGGTTTAGCTGGTGATTTTTTTGTGTGTGTGTGGCATTTGAAACCAGTCTTAGTGATGAATTCTATGTGCACACACAAATGTTGTGTTCATCACAGTAGGACCGTATGCATTAAAGTAGCTGTACAGTCCCAATGGAATTTTGTTCGATTAATCCTGGGACACGCCAGTGGAAAACCAAGCATCCAAAGCAGAAGTTGTCTGCGTTATCAGAGCTGCATGATGTGGGCACAGAACTTTGCAAATACTGGCTCTTGGTCCTGGTTGAGCAATGCTCAAGCAAAGGAGCTGAGCTGCCTGTGATGCCAATAAACGAGTGAGTTAAAATTGGATCGGCCTGTGGAACATCTACATCTCATTCAGCGTTTCTATAGCTCTGCTGTGGCCATATCAAGGCCACTTGTAACAGCAGAGCTATTGAAATGCTGGGTTGTATTTACATTGGAGAGGGGAAGGGTGTGTTGGTGTTGCTATACCGTGTTCAGAGTGCGAGATGCAGCGTTTGTGCCAGCGGGTCTGGAATACCCTGAGCAAAACAAGGTGCTGGGGGAGCATGTTCACCTTGGCCACACCGTGGTGCTCTGGCCAGCAGGAGCCACAGTTCTCAGAAATGACAGTCTTCCCTTGTGCATGCATTAGATAGATACACACAGCCCAAGAACCCAAGCCCAGATTGCTTACATTGACTTATTAATGTATAAGTGACCCCCTGTGAATCCCAAAAGGAATTTTTTTTTTTTTTTATAAAAGAAATGCTGAGCAAGGGCAGCAACTCAGTTTGGAAATTGCAGGAAGAAAACAGTCTCAACTTGAGCAGAACGGCTGGGGAGGTTTTTAGGCCTGCTCACAGGAGTAGAGCTGGACTCCAGCATCCTCAACCAGAAAGGGCAATGCCCACATCAGAGGCAAGGCATGAGGATCCTCAAGGAGTAGGACTGTGGGGCAGGGGGAAATGAAAATAGCCTATGTGCTTTATTATTGAAATGTGTGCATTTTACAGATGCTAATGTAAGCAAGAGGGTTTCATGGCATTTCAGTAAAATCCACCTGTTCCTGTCATCAGTGCAGACCTGTACACTGCAGGTGTGGGGAGAACGGGGAAGCCCAGGTGCCACTTGGAGCAAGGAGAGATCAAATGAGAATCTGTTTCATTATCCACCTGGGATGAAATATATGGAAGATGGGAAGCAGATCAGATCTGAAAGCTGTGGTTGTGTGTGGTTCCTAAGGCAAGACAGCTTGTCTTTAGAAAAACCCCACCAACCAAACAAAGCCACGATTATCCACGTTACAGACCAGAGTCACCCCGTGTGTTGCCATCATGATAAGCATGTGCTTTTCCCGTGAATTTCTGTGACACGTTCCGTTTTACGCGTTATCTGCAAGTTGGCCTCTCACGGAGCCAAATATTTGGGCAGGAGTCATCTCCATGGTGTTAGAGGGATCTGATTAGCAACCCAAGTGCAAACAGGGGCAGCTGAGTCAATGGCAGAGCTGACCCCAGCAGCCTGCCAGGAAGGGGCAGCTTCACATTCCAGCTCGGCACGGTGGGAACTCGGCCAGCCCTGGCTGCCCAGGAAAAGTCATGAATTAATGCATGTCTCTGCCCAGGAACGGGGATGGCACTGCTGGGGCCTCTCGGAAGGGAAGGGAATGGACTAGTTTGTGCTCCTGCCTCCCATTCAAAGAGCAACTTTTAACCTCTGGGAGCACATAAATGCTGGTATTGTAAACCAGGGCGTGTAGGTTGTTGTTCTGGTCTACATCTTGTTGAGGATAATGCTCTACGTATTTGATGTAAGTGGTACAATGGGTCTGACTCCAGAAGAACTGTGTAGCTCAAGGGATAAATCGGATCTCTGTTCTCAGGGGAGTGAGAAATGCTGCTCTGGTTAAGTCTCATGCAAGCTAATTTCTGCAGAGCCTGATGTATTCTCCTGCTGATGTCTTGCCTTTGTTGGGTTTTGTTTCACATGATTAATTAACCACACTGCTGCTTCCAAGCACCTGAGACCCCTTTGAAGTCGCAGTTTGATCAATTGATATGCAGTTTGCCACAGGTATAAACAACCTTATTGCATTAAACTGACACTTTCAGTAGTTTCTGCAGCCAGAAAATTTACCTAGGAAGGGCTTCTCCCCGCTGAATCATGGCTCCATGTTCCAGCAAAGTCTCCACCACCAAATGGCTTTGGTCTTTAAAAGTTCCTGTTGTTCTAAGCCAACATATTATTGCTTGTCAGAGATAAAACATGCATTGCCACGTGTTTACAGCAGTTGTGTTGACAAATAACTTCCTCTCCAGAGAGCAAGAAAACTGCAGCCTGGAAGAGATTCGTGCAGTGGTTAATAACCTGCTATAGAAGAGCTTTATCATGAGGAGTTTGGCTATTTTTAATCTGCAAAGCGCTCAGTACTTGTGGTGGCGTAGCTGATCCATGGCAGTACTGCAGAGCTGAATGGACATGTTTCTATCTGACGCCACTTCTTCTGGGATTTGCAGAAATCTGGCTCTGTGCTTCGAGCCATCTGACCTTCCCATCCTTTGGCAGGGCCAGCACACGTGTAGGTGATGCCACCAGGTGAGAGCACACTGTGATCCTGCTTCCTCTTCCCCAGCAAATCGTGGGAGCAGGAACACCACGAGTGCTGGGACACGGGGGAAGGAGGGGGTTTGTTAATAGAGTCCAGTAATCCCCACAGGCATAAAGGAGGACATAGCAAAGTCAGCATTTTCAGCCCTGTAATCTTCACGAGGGAATGAAATCCCGCAAGGACAGCACCTGGCTCCCAGCAAGGTCCCCATCCCTGCTGATGATGTCATCAAAGACACACATTTTCTGCCAGTGCAGTTGCTTTATTATTATTTCCAACCTTAGTCCTGAAATTTAGTCCTGTTCACTGAGTGCTGGAGGAGGGATTGACAGGCGAGGAGAAGTGGGGGAAGAGGAGAGGAAACAGTAAAGAGAAGCCTGAAAGCAGCAGGGAAAGGGACCCTTCCCCTCCTCAGCATCACTGCTCAGTGAAGAAGAGGAGCCTCCTGAGGAGCCAGAGAAAGCCCCTGACTAAAGATTTTAGATTTGTCTGAAAGGCCTCTGGGAGAGCCCAGAGCTGAGTGAAGGAGGGGTGAAGTGGCCGTGGATGGCTGTGAACACTGAGGCATTTCCTGCACCCTTTGCATCATATATTGCTGGCAGACAGTCCCCCTTCGTTCAGCACACGTTTCTCCTTTCTTATTTAATTGAGGTAAATCCCCTGTGTCAGCCAACCCAAATGGCTCCAAGCATGAGAGAGGAAACCCAGCTCCGTAGAGAAGGGCAGGAAGAGAGAAAGGCAATCGGGGGGAAGGACTGAGAGAATTTTCCTTGATCACATTGTGGCACGTGGCAGGGAATCACAGGGTCCCCGTCTGTGTGTCCTCCCATCTACAGCAGCCGTCCACATGTCTGTCACACTCTGACACTGGATCTGCAGCAACTGTTGCTCCAGCAGCTGCTGGCATGTGCTTATCATCAGGGGTGTTGGAAACAGAGCCAGAGCAAAATGTCATCAAAACTCCAGCTCTGGACACCAACAAGAGGAAAGGGGAGAAGGATTTATCAATGTGAACGAAGACAATCATAGAATCATAGAATCATAGAATAGATTGGGTTGGAAAAGACCTCCAAGATCATCAAGTCCAACCCCTGATCCAACTCCAATTACTATAGCATGGCACTAAGGGCCACATCCAATCTCTGCTTAAAAACCTCCAGGGATGGTGAATCCACCACCTCTCTGGGTAGACAATGTGATAGATTTTTTTTTTAAACACGGGTTTGGGATATCTTCTTTTGGATTTCGATTGATTTCAGATGGCAAGCAAAGGAATGGAACAAAATATAGTTGGTAATGTGTTTTGTTGTTCCTGCATGGGTTTATTTCTACCTGTGTCTTGCACTCTGCCATAGTGCAGAGGTGTGCAGTGGCTGGGAGCCCTGTCCCCCTGACGAAACACAGGGCATGGAGAAGCAAGGTCACTGGTTTGTGCCACTGACATTAATTCTGCAGTGACAGAGTTACATAATGATGTCCTTTGGAGATCCTTTTTCTTTTTGCATATTGCTGAGGGACTATCACAGACTGTGCCGTGTTTACCTTGGCCATTTTAGCCCGCTCTGGTTGATATCCAGTTTGTTTCTGTAGCACTCACCTCCTCCCGGGGCCAGCTGTGCCCCAGCCCCCTGCCCAGGTCTGATTGTTTTGCTTCACACTAAATGGTTTTGATTCACCGTCAGAGTCCTTTCATTTCATTGTGGCTTTGTTTACTGAGATGAAGCAACACACTCAGAGCCCAGAGTAACACAAATAATTGAAATTTTGGGGAAACTGCCCCCCCTCCCCAGCTCCTGGGATTTCAACCTGCCCGCTCTGCCTGCTCGGTACCAGTGGTACCAACACACCCAGCTCCCCTTGTCTTGGTTTAAACCTACAACCACTCTTGCTGCTACTACATTTAAATGGAGGTCAGTGCCTTCTCCAAAAACTGTGCTTGCTGGTCATAATCTTGTAAAGTTTGAGGTCTGGGTTAAGAAGTTGCTTTCACCCAAGCTCCAAGACTTTGCGGGGTGGCAACCTGGCACAATGTGTGCTTGGCATAGGGCTGAGCACTCCTTTGGCATCACTGAGGTGAACAGGGCTGAGGCAAACGCTATCACAGATCCCACACTTGGCTTCACATGGTGTGAATACCTTGGGCATAAGCTCTGCAGGGCTAGTGGCCAGCCATGTGATGGTCCAGAGGAATCAGCTGGCCTGGGCTGGTGTTCAGCTTGTATGAACCTTGGACCAGCTCAGATACAGCTGAGCTGTTCCAATCTGAATCCCATTCAGGTTCAGCAGAACTTCGGGGAGATGCTTCATGTTCAATCCTGCTTCAAGAAAAAGTGTCAGTTTTAGCTACTTTCCCTAGAACAGTGACTGAATTGCTTTTACAGCAGTGAAACTTCAGCTGAGAACATCTGTTTATTAAGTGCAAATGAACTGCTGAAGCCCCCTGATGTGCCAAGACCCTGCAAGGGTAAATCTAAGGGAAACATATGTCATGAGCTGTGAGCACTGTTCAGTACTATCCTGTCCTCTCTTGAAAGAAGAACTTTGCAGAACTTCCTGATGCCCTTTGCAGTCCACCTGTAAGTTCATGGCTGAGAGGAGTTAGGGATCATATGTTCATGCTGTCTCTGCAGTGTCATCTATTTTTCTGGAGGTGCCAGGAACATAATCAGCTGTCAGAAAAAATAGAGGCTTGGGAAAGCAAAGGATGTGGTTTTCTTGGCAAGTACAGTCCCCTCATCTTATATCCTCTTAATCTGGACTGGAAGGAGTAGACACCAGTCCCCTTTCCTCACTGTTTTTTGCCATACCTGGCTCAGCTAATGTGTTGTCAGCCACAAATCCTTATCTAGATGGTTCTTTGAAGCCAGCTGGTCTTTTACCACCCGAGTGATTCATTTGTGTTGAGCAGCAGCAGATGACTCTCAGCATCAAACACATTTTTGTCAGCGTTCAGTAAACTGGGGTATATATAGTGGTTTACTACTTACAGAAGTGCCTGGAAACTTGTCACAGTGTTTGTGGAGGCAGATTCAATGTAAATGGCTTCCTGAGTGGGAGTCCTGGGTCATCTAGGGAATATGCAGGGATTGAGGAGTGCTGATGCACTTGTCCGGAGCAGCCTGTGCTTCGAGGAACAGGTTGCAGCACTGCCTTGCTTTGACAACAGCAAACAACCAGCTTTTCAGTGCAGTCGTTACTTGTTACAAGGAGAAAACAGCTCATAATTTATTTTCAGGAATGAGGTCAAAATAGTGCAGCTGGGAAGGGAAGTGACTGGCACAGCGGGTTGGTAATGAGATACAAAGCCTTTCCCTGCGAGGTTAAATCCAGCTTCAGTCAGCAGTGACTGAAATCTTTTATCATTTGACAGTTGTTCACCGTGGCCTTTGCGGTGTTGGCTTCTCTCCCTGACATCTGAGTCAGTACTTGCATAACCAGCCCCCTGCTTGGCTGCCCGTGCACCCCACGGACCTGCACATGGGGCAGGTTGGCAGGGCAGCCCCCACTCCTCACATTTGTCCTGTGAAGAGGCCTCCTGGCCTTCAGAACGTTTTAGGTTGAATGCGCTTCCTTCCAAGTTTGAAGCCCTGAACCCTGCCCTTTTCCAGGGTGGTGGGGTGGAGGTCGTAGTAATGATGTGCTCCAAATGGAGGAGCAGCATTAGAGCAGCTCTGCCAGGGCTGTTGCAGTCGCCTCACCAGTTGCTTCATCTGGTCCTGGCTGGTGGAGTCATCCCGTGCCCAGGAGGTCTGGTCTCCTCAGGTCCCCTCCTCTGCAGTCCCTCTCCGTGTGTGCCCTTGTGTGCAAAGATTCTCAGGGGTTAAAGGTTGAAACAGAAGAGCTTACAGATCTTCTGTGCATTTCCTTTCCTTGACCACTGTAGAGCTGGAGAAGACAACAGGACAGGCGGTTAAACTGCTGCCCACAGGCTGCTCTCTGATGCAGAGCCTCTTGAGGAATCGATGCAGCTTTCTCACTGATCCATCTAGGGAGGGGGATACTGAGATCAGATTTGTAAGCGCTGTCCATGCTTTCTTCTCTGGCACATCAGCTCGTCAAAATTGATCCTGTGTCTTCACCTGTGAGTTTATTAATGTTCACATTGTAGACTTTGCCTGCATTTCTTATGCCCAAGCTTTTGAATACTGTGTTGTCCTACTCAGATAGTCAGCCAGCTTCCAGAAAGAGCCTCTGCAAATGCGCCTGCTTGGAGATGCACCGAGCTGTAGCCCGATGCAAAGGAAACACCAAACAGTCTGTTCAGCTTATGGGGTTTTTGTGGCTGCTGACTTTGCCTGGTGCCTGCAGCTTCCTGGCTGTGAGCGGGCATGGCTCAGCCTTCCCGAGTCCAAGGACTGAAGTGATGGCTGTGAAATCCCTGCCCTGCTTTAGAGTATTAACTTGAGTGGGAAATGGGCCTGGTTGGTGTGTCAGTATGAAATGCCTGTCCTGTGAGGGAGTGGGACCAAAGTCTCCAGGGTCTTAGGGAGACACCTGCAAAAGGATGAGAACAGGGGTGATGGAGAGAAGCAGAATGAAAGGGCAAAGGTGGATCTGCTTAAATAGATCCTATTTCCCACTGAGCCGGGGAAATCTCTGGCATGAAGGTGTCCCCTGCTCCAAAGAGTCTGCTGTTGAGGTACTCGCTCTCAACATGCCAATTCTTTTTGGCTCCTATGTTTTCATTTGCTTTACAGCAGGATGACAGCTCTGGGGGAGTAAAACAAGCCAGGAATGTGACTGCTGTCATGTGCTGTAATAGTGACCTGGGATGGGCCGTGGGGTGAAGCTGGGGTTGGATGACAAGGGAGGGGAAGGATTTCCTGGAGAGGAAAACTGCCTGGCCAGCCCTTTGAAAAAATGTGAGTATGCTCTGCAGAAGGGCACTCGTGCTCTTTGCTGCCAGAGGCTTGCAGCACCACAGAGCTGGGTGTTGAGAGGAGGG
The DNA here is from genome assembly GCF_003031625.1 of Empidonax traillii. Lineage (NCBI taxonomy): Eukaryota > Metazoa > Chordata > Aves > Passeriformes > Tyrannidae > Empidonax > Empidonax traillii. The sequence goes on along the minus strand of NW_020955597.1, from coordinate 593,320 downwards.
ATCAGCTGTAACCTCTTGGGCAGCCAAAAAAAAAAAGGAGGCCACCCTGTGCATGCTTTTGGGGGCTGGTCTTACAGGCCTTCTGGTGACAAGGCAAATGGAGGAGGAAGGTCTAAATCAGCTTGAAAACAGAAGATGAAATTACAAGAGAAGAGGAAATGTGTGCAGAATTCTTCTAACTAACTCTCATAGCATAACTCTCTAGTGGACCTGGAATGGAGTGTTAGATGTAACATTTTAGCAGGAAGCATGGAGAGGGGAGGAGAGGAGATGGTTGGTCTGCAGAAGAAGGAGGCAGTTCAGGAGTCAAGAAAGCAAACGTGTCTGGAAGACACAGGCTAACCTTGTAGTTGGTGTGGAAATATCAGAAATGTGTGTGGTCAATATACACACTTGGCAGTAGAGATATGAAATCAGGCAAGGTGTTGGTTGATCCAGTGCAATGGACATCGCTGAAACGTAGTCCCCTCCCGTGAGTTTGAGTTTTATTTGTGGGCAGGAAAGAAGAATAAGATGATGGAGTTTAAAAGGGGACCTCCAACTTGATAGGATCATTGAACATCCCAAGCTGAGTGTTTATTCATTCCATGTGATTGATATTTATTCAGGTATGAGTTTTAAGTTCCCTTTAGACTGATGTTAACAAAGTAGAGGTTCATTTCTGGCTGAACTCTTTCAGTAGGATGGGCCCAAGTGTTCATGGCTCTCTTGAGCAGGTAGCACGCTTGCTACCTGTGTTTGACTTCACAGCTGGTGAAGTGAATGATGGTGGCAACACCAGCATCTGTAGCTGTACCTTTTGGTTACCCTTGGAGAGTCTCTTGGGGTACCCCTGGCTCCATCCTGACATTTTAATGTACAGATGTGACATAGCTGCTCTTCAGCCTCATTTCATTGCTGGGTATCATGACTTACTTTATTGGTAAGAGTGTGCAGAGTCCTAGCGAGAGGACAGGGCTTCATCTGATTTGCATCTACCCACCTTCTGTGTTGGGAGAACAAAATAGGATGGTAGCTGATTCCTCATCTATGGGAAGCATGGACTTGCCAGTGGTAGACAAGTACATCCCATTTCAGGGTGTATTTTAACTCTTCTGATGTAGTTGTGGGCTTGGTACATGGCTGTGCAGTGGCCCTCTCCCCCTTTTTTTCCCTTGTGCCCTCAGCCAGATCCTAGATAGACAACTCTATCCACAGCAGTTGTTAGGAGAACTTGGCCTGTAGTTTTCTGTACACTTCCAGGGGTATAAACCAACAATGCCACTGTGCAAAGTAATTTCCTGGCCCTTTCCTGCTGCCTGCCCACTTGTGCCAATAGGAGTGTTTGTACTGCACTGGAAAACCAGTCTGGATTAGAACCAACCAGAAGGACTGAGGTCTGAGTTTTGTTGTAATCCACATCACCCTGAGATCTAATTGTGAAGGGCAGAAGGAAGCTGGTGCTGGTGGATCTTTTCATGGGAAGGGGAGGGTTGGTCGCTGTGCCAGCTGGTGTCTGGAGAAAGCAGCCATTTACTGCACTAATGTTCTGCTAAAAGCATCATCCACTACCAATGGAGGCAGTGGAAATGACACTACCAAGTGGCATAAGGAGCAGGAGCAGTCCCCTGGCAATTTATTTTCAATCAAACAAGAGCCATGAAGCCATCAGTTATTTCTTCAGAAGGCTTTGGTAGGTGTGCTAAGAGAGCACTGTGCTGCCTCTGCTGTGCCATATGTGCACAAAGAGATTAATTCCCAGGTTAGCAAGAGAGGAATTATGATGAGACACGAGTCTGAGTCAGACACAGTGGGAAGAGGCAAATGCCACAGGCTGGAGCAGTGCTTGGACTCGTGGTGAATTTTGAAGAGAGCTAGAAGGGAGCTCTCTTTCTTTGTGTCTTTTAATAAGAGAAGAACAGAGGGTTTTAAAAAACGAATTTCAGAACCAAAGAAATGCCAAATTATGGCTTCATTATAAAGCTACAGCTTTCCTGAGGATTTGGAGTACTTTGCAAATATTTAATTACTCGCACCTCAGTGCCCCTGTAAGCACTGCAGAAAATAAACAAAAGTAAACTGTGCTGTGAGTCCTGCAATCCAGCTGTAACTCCAGAGCCATTACTGGCACCTCTGGAGGCATCTTACTCATTGCAAGAGTAGGAAACTGAGGCTAATATAACCTGATAAATTAAACAGAGAACAGGTCCCAGGGCCCGAGTCCTGAAGTCTCTGCTCTGATAGCCTTATATCCTGCTATTCCCAACCTCGGGAAGTGTCACAGTCTAAACAGAGCCTTTAGCTGTGTGCAGCAGCAGGTTGTGTGTTCCCCTGGCACCAGCCCTGGAGCTGTCATGTGTACACTGCAAACAGATACCCTACTGCTCCTTATGTGCATTAATATTCTGTCTCTCGGTTACACAGCGAGTAGATGTGCTATGCAGATGAAATCACCCGCAGGGATTGCGGTGGGGCTCTGCAGGCTCAGATTTAGACCGTTCTTTTCGTTAAGTTGCACCTCTAATGGCGTATTTGTAAAATGTTTGGAGGGGTTTTTTTTTCCGGTTTCCACGGTGTGCTCCCTCTGCTTTAGTATATTACGGAAATAAGGTGCATGGTGAAGGCACTGATTTAGAGCAATCAAACTAAGCAAATCTTTGCCTCAATTGCCTCATTTTTAAAAAAAATTTGCACTGGGTGAGAATAGCCTAAATCATAGGCAAAGCAACAACTTGCCCTGTTCAGCAACCCCCCCGAGCAGCTGCTTTTGAAAAGCTGACATTTAGTGCAGTGATTAAGTATGAAATCCCCCAGTGCGAAATCAGGAATCAGAACAAGCAAGTGATTACTTCCAAACTTGCCTTTATACGTCGTGCATACAGCATTCCTCCACCCACCTTCCCTCCCCTTGATTTTCCTCCTCTTTCTTTTCCCTTGCCTGTCAAAATGCAAACCCTCCAGGCCGGGGCCTCTGCTCTCCTTTCTGTCTGTGAAGCACGTTGCACACAGTGGGTGCTACCAGAAGCAGAACACGAGCAGTGATGGTGGTGACCGTGGTTTGGAAGCTTTGCTGTGCAAAACCAGGGAGAGAGGAGGGAAGCAGTTATTGCAGCCTCTAGCAGGAGGCAGGGTGATGGAGAGACTGACGGTGCTGGCCACCGAAGTGTCTCCAAAGACAGGCAATTTGCGGCTTTATGTAATGGCAGGGGAGCATTTAGCTCAGCTTGGCTGAAAACAGCCAAGAAAGCCTGGATAGGACAAGGGAGGTTAATGTGGAAAGAGCTGTTAAATGCTCTCCTTGAGCAGCCAGCCTCTTTGCTGAAACAGAAAACAAAAGTTGTTTCATTAAAGGCTCTGAACACGAAGTACTCTGTGAAAGTTTAAGTGCCAGGTGGTGTATTAAGTAAATAAAGTTGTCCTGCTGTAGGCATTGTTTCTCCCAGCAGCCGGCTGTGACCAGCAGTAGTACCAGTGACCATGTGAATCTCTGCCATGTGATGCAGGGCTGTGCCTGGCTAACGTGCTGGCACGGGGCTGGGGAGTCAGGGGAGACTCTTCTTTCAGCACATTGATAAGGGCCAACTGTTGCACGTGGCTTATTTGCACGGATTGGCTTACGCTCGTCAGTCATCTGGTTTGGATCAGAAACTCGGGGTTTGCACAGATGTCATGTGTCTCTCCAGAATAGTTTGAACGAAGAGGAGTGATTGATTTTCGTTTTTAGTGACTTTTTAGGTGGGTATCACAGTTAACACAGCTCTCGTTCTAGCCCCGCAGCCATCGCCAGGCAGCGGCTGAGGAATGTCACATCCCGTCACCCGCGGTCCTGGGTGTGTGTGAGCAGCAGGAGCTATTCGGGACATGGCCCTCCTCTTGCTCTGCTGCCAGTGGCAGGATTGTAGAGTTAGCCTGGTGATTCGGAGAGTGAAAAGCTGGGGTTTGCAAACTCCTTGACCCCCATGCTCTGTGGGTGATGGATGCACAGGAGGGTGAAGCGTTCTTTGCTCATGTGTGTTTCTCATACGGGGGGGGGTGTGCCCAAACCTCCTCCTCCCGCTTCTGGTCCTACAGGATGTTTCCCCATCAGGCTGTTACCTTCTGAGGATCACTGTTAATATTTTGCTCCTGTCACAGGCACTTGTGCTGGCAAGGTATGCGTTGCCTGTGTTTCTGACACTGTGCTGGCCACAGCCATCTGGTGTCTGGTAAAGTCTTGGTGCTGAGTCTCTCAGTATAATTAAGCTAATTGTTCAAGCCTGGCCAGGCACTTATTCTGTGACTCCCTCAACCTCTTCATGTCACCTGTCAGGCTGTCGAACAGCACTGGAATGTGCATTTGGCTGTCTCAGAAAAAAGGCCATTCTTTGCCATCAAGCCCATGGGTGATCTCTCTTGATTTGCTATGAATTATTTGCCTGTGGTATTCTCTCCTGTATTTGCAAGACAAAGGAGGAGCACTGGCAGAAAATTAGGAGTTAGAAGCCAGGCTGGAACGTTCCTGCCAATGAGAACTAGAAAAAGCCTGTTGGGAGGGGTGCTCTACACCAGGGTTTCTGGTCTCTGCTTGCTGTGTTTGGATCCCATGTGTTTGTTGCTTTACGAGCCGATAAACGTGTCGAGTCTTTCCAGATTTGGCAAGTACACGTAACAAACATAAGATAACCAAGGTATGGTTCTGGGCAAGGTGGAAGATCCTCCCTCTGATCGTCAGTGCAGGAGAGGTTTGCAGTAAACCTTTGAAAGGATACAGCATTGGGCAAGAGTCTCTCCTTATCAGCCTTCCCTCACAAAGGGGCCTTGAGATCTTCAGAAAGAAGAACAATCCTCAAAACTTTACTGATTAATCTCTTCAGCTCCCGATTTTCTCAGTTTTACGAGGAAAAGGTGTAACACTGCAGATTCCACAGATCCAAGTGTTATTCCAGCACATAAATAGACACAAACAGAGCAGAACAGGCAGAATCCCAGAAACTGATGGGGCTTTGTTTTTGGTTCTACAAAGTGAAATAGCTTCTGAAGCAAAAGCTGGAGCTTTCAGGGTCAAGTATTTCTGTGGTCAAGACCACTTAAGGAGTGGTTTCCTTTGCTATGTTTGAACTAATATAAAGATATTAGATTTTTATTGCAAAAATACACGTTTCCCTGTGGAATTTTCAGGCAGCATATGGTAATTTAATACCTTAGAATGTGTATTTTTCCCTTTCCTTGATTAATAACAAAATCTGAAAGATGGTTTTGGAAACAAGTAAGCTTCCCACTGAATGTTGTACCCACTACCTGAAAAGCCATGGAGTTGTTTCGGTAAGATTGAAACAAATGCATTTATTAATGCAGCTAGGACAGATGCTGCTCAGCCAGAATCAGGGAGCTTGGAAGACTGGAAGGCCTGGCCATTATATGAGTGATGCACTGTCAATCACAGGTGTAGGCTATAGGGTACAACAGTAGCAGCTGTAGTTCTGATGGGGTGGGAGGCACCCGAATTGGTGTGTGAGCCACAATGTTAAATACAGCAGGAAATTTCCTGAGCTTATCAGTGATATTTTTTGGTACTATAACTCTTCAGATCACTTTCCAGGATTTATTTATTTATTTGTTTAAAGCTCGGAGGTATTTTACAACATTTAGTGTCAATATTAGCAGTACTATTTGGATAGAAACAGCCAGTGGCCATTTACCTGCTGATGGGTTCAGAGTTTTATACTGCCATTAAGTGGCATTAAACCTCATTTCCCATAATTTGCATCAATTTGCTTGTGTGTCAAAATTAACATAGTATTGTGTCTGAAGAGTGAATCACCTTAATGAACCAGCAGCTCAGCTTAGATTCACTTGTGCTGCTGAGTACTTAAAATTCAGCAGCCACAGCCTGCTGCCTTCTCTGTTTCACTGGCAGCTGAGAATGGAAATGAAAGGACAGTGCTGTCCTGTGAAGGAATCAAGACAAAAAGTGCTACATGGAGCCACTGCAAATGGAAATTTCTTTTGTTTTTTGTTTATTTTTTTTTCCCTGAGAATTATCAGTCTAGACGGTAAATTTATATATCCCTATATGTAAACTTGGAAAACTGTTTTATCAACAGCTTTATAAGTTAGCAGTGTTATTTTTTGCTTGATCAGGTACAGGACGAAAGAAAACTGAAATGTGATTCGTAGGAAAAGGGAAACTACAAAAGTGGTTTAATTTTCATGGCCAGTAACTCTGTCCAGTTTCAGCAACTTCAAATGCAAAAATAAAGTTTGAGAGCAGGCTGCTGGCTCTATCCTTTGAGCCCTCCACAGGGGAGGGTGGCTCTTACTGTCCCCCTAAAGTGTTAGCACATCCCTGAAATTCCTAGCAGCATCGTTTGTGGGCAGGTGGCTCCAAAGGTTCATGGGGGCAGCAGCTGTTTTTCTTTCTGGAAAAGGATTGATAATAAAAAGGGAGGCTTTGGCAGGAATCGCTGGGCTGTGAGCATCCTTCCTCCCAGAAACCACCAGATGCATCCTGCCAGGTCAGGCATGAAATGTAGGTGACAGAACTCATTGTGGGTGTCACCCTGGGAATGTAGGAAATGTAGGAGGGCAGCCACCCTTCTTCCCTTGGGAGTTACTCAGATGACAAAGCAGCACTTTATCCTTTCCTGTTATGTATCAGTGGAGGGCTGGTTTGGATCAGAATGCCCGAGTAGGTGGGTGGAGAACTTAGTGCCATGCAAAATAAGAGTTTTATTTAAAAGAAATAATTGCAAATACCCAGAGAAACAAGTGAAGGGAGCAGCATTATTTTTGTATGTCTGTACCCAACCTGGTATCAGCCAGTGCTGACTTGGGCCAAAGGTGTGGGTTCTGCTGTTCCAGCAGCACTTCCTCAGGGCTCTTGGATCCAACCTGTGATTTGTAGCTCAATCCCAGCTGAAGCTGCTCAAATGAAGGCACAGAACTGAATTCTGGTGTGCTGTCACTGTCACAGGGGGAAGGCAATTGGAGATAGACCCATTCTGCTCAAAACTGAGACTAGTGCTATTAAGTTCTGTTCGGATCCATGTAAAGCCATACCATAATATGACAGATGTTTCTGTATATTAATGCAAATTTTCACCATGCATTAATATATTCTTATGAATATCCATATGCACATTCCATTCTGCAGGTGTTAGATCTTAGGATTACTCTATACGGGAATAACAAAGTTATCCTCTTCGTTTGCTCTTGTTTTGTCCTCAGAGAGGAAATGTCAGGATGAATCAGAACAAAGCAAACATCTTGGATTGTTTCAAAACTGGGCAGGGGTGATCAATAGAAAACACAGAGTCATAGAATCATTGAATGCTTTAGGTCATCCTGTTCCAACCTCAAAGGACAAAACCTTGTGTTAGGCAGCAACACAATTTGGAAGATCTGCTGGACTTTTTTCTATCTTTTTAATTTTTTTTTTCTAAAATTCTTCTTCTATGTTATGGAAGAAAAAGAACAGCTATTTAGTTTCTTAACATGAAAATGCCACATTTTGCTCATATTGTTACCAGAATCAGTAGAGTTTGTAGCCACTGTTGAAGACTTTCTTCTCTAAAATTTTACGTTCCAACTGAATTGTTTCAGCTTCACTACAGAAGAATCACTGCTTAATTGTTTTACATGCTTTCTCCAAAATAAACTGTTATCAGCCATGGGACAGAGCTGTATTTTGTCTCTTCATTGGATTTATTCTACTGCATTAGAACAGGGCACCTACTGCTTGTACAGATTACAATATATTTACACCACTGCTGCCTGTTTAGTTGGCTGCCCAGGAGGACTGAAGTTAATACAAAGTTCTGTTACTCCTTAACTGATTTTGGTCTGGGGATTTATTACAGATTTTCATTCTTTTATGTTTCAGGCTTTTATAAAAGCCCTTGCAGGGTTTAGGGTGTTGAGCTGTATCACAGCAGCCAGAAGTCTTTTGGTTTAATAACCATAGAAAGTATTTAATATTTGCTGTGTGATTGTGCCTTCAATCTCAGTATTGTACAAATGTAAATAACATAGATACCACAATAATGCTATGAGTTAGGCTTTTAAAAGATTGAAAAGCTTAACTACATAAATTTAATCAAGTACCCTGCAAAATAATTATATTTTTCCCTCTACCTCTGTGCAGAAACTGAGTCACAGACAAATTGAATCTCAGAGGTGTTAGGGTGTGCCTCACAGCAAGTACTTTTTGTTTTGAGGGCCCGGTTGAAACAAACAGTTCTGAGGCTCAGTGTTCTGGAGCCACAGATGCTCTTCATCCATAAGAACTCCTGCCAAGCGTCCAAGGCTGGCATCCAAAAGGAGATTCACCACTTGTGAATGTTCTTATAAAATGGAAAGCAGCCTGGGCTGTTACATGTCTGCAATGAGGTGGCAGTAGTTTTCTCAGGAGGCAAGAGATGTTACTTCCTTGGTCTCCTTTGATCCAACAGCTCCCTCTCCAACAGTGTCCTGTCGGCGTCCTCTGCACTTGGCAGGCTGGCCTTGCCCCACTGCTGAATGTGTGGTTTCCTTATGTCTGGTAAAAGCTCTTCTGGCAGAGCCTCTTGGTTACTGGAAGTGGTTCTTGTGGACTTGCTGAATGCATTAGCACACAGTGAGCACATCCCAGCAGCAAGACTTCAGGATCTAATGGTGTTTTTCTCCCTTTTAGTGGTTTTACCTCTGCATCGATTACAGCTCCCATCCACCTCAACCCCAGTCTGAGCACTCAGGGAACGTTTGTACATCCATAAAAACACAGAAGAGCATCTTCCCCAGGACTGTTTATCTAAATTTGTCTGTGAGCAAAAAACTGGACCGGCCAGTTTGGTGTCCTTGTAATCCTTCAGGAGGTGGAACACACTCTTCAGTTCCCACTAAAATCAGAAGCTGAGGACATTCAGAATGCCAGGGTGGTTATTCTTGCCTCTCCCCATGGCATGTCACATCAGCCAACATTTGTATCTGCCTACAACACCCAGTCTCCACCGTGTTATTGCTGCCTGACTGGCAGGGCTGCAGGGCTTGTTATGAAATGAAATGGAAGTCCTTGGAGGGCAGCTGCAATTTTGGAAAAGGACCAAAAAGAGGGACTGAGTGGTGGGTTTTTTTGACTCCAACAAAGCCAGAATTTGTCAGGGACAATTAGGATTTTCTTTGAAAGAAACAAATACGGCACTCTGCACCACTAAACCCACTGCTAATAAAAAACATCAGAGCCTAATTATTTTGCAGGTTTCTTGTTGAGTGACTCTATTATCATAAAGTTAACTCTCTTATTATGTAAAAGCCGACAAGGAAGGTTGTTTTCAAAGAAGAATAATAACTAAAGAACAGTTACCTATATTCCATGTTAATTCCTTTAAACATAAGATATGCTAACTCTTCCCCAGATATGTCAGGAGTGAGTTGATGGATTTCCAGTCTTCCAAGTCTCAGCATCTTAGTAATTGCTGAGTTTTATTGTCACTTTCTACTGAAACAAAGTTTTCTTTGAAAGTGCCCCCTGTGAGGTAAAATGTGACAAAATGAGCTATACTAATGCTCTTTACCCCGGGTTCAAAGGACGGACTGGTGGAGGCTCAGTTACACCAATGCAAAGCTCTTGAATTGGAAAAAATCTCAGGTGCAATAACCTCTGGGGGAGCCCTGAAAGCTCACACCGAGAAGAGGAGCCTGACTTACCATGAAAGTGCATCATTGTGTTCCCAAACACTTGTTTGAGTGGCTTGGGATTTTGTGCTTCTTAAATGCTGTCTTATCTACTCCCTTTCGACGACATTGAGTCCCTGCTGGACTAACTGATCATCTGCACAAGTCTCTGGAAGAGCAAGAAGTGAACCAAATTTGGACATCTTGTAGCCCACTTAAAAATACATATTCCTGTTCAGAATTATAGCTTTTATGTGTCTAAGTCTGTCCTGAGTTATGCTGCCAACAGAGAGTCTCCCTCTGTTTGCTGACATATAGATATAACAAGGAATACAGATGCTGGCACCTGAATTTTCTAACTAGTTGTGGATGTCCACTGGTTCTTAAATGGGTAATAAATACAGCTTAAATCTGTTTGATCACAATTCAGAACTGCCCTAGGAACATGATCAAAAATACAACTGGGGTAGATACACATGTCAAATAATAACAGGATGTTCACAAGAGAAATTGTCTGCTGCTGACACTGATTTTCAGCAAAAGATATGATTAATCTTTCTCCTCAAAGGCTACTGAAAACAATTCTAGTTTGTACAAAGTCATTGCCAAGAGCCTCAGAAAGCAAACTGAGGCTCATGGGAAATATGCCCTGTTCCTTTTTGCCTCTGCTCCTAATTGTATTCTATCTGCTGGATGAGATACTGTTAAAATAATGGAAAAGAAGAAAAAGCAACTGTTAAAGCTCTTGAGCCTTTTGTAATCCTAAGACTCACAGGAGTATTAAAATGATAATAAAAAACTAATACCCGTGCTGAGCATCATTTCAGAAATAAGCAATCAGAGGGGAGGTTAATACAACACAAACCTCCAGCACTCCTGTCTTCCCACTGTGCCTCCCTGTAATGGATCAGACAGTTCAACCAGTTTAAAACAGTTCTCATGGCAAGGCAGAGGGATTCCCCTCCATAAACAAGGAGGTGAGATCCATACTCTTAGTTTGGGAAAATATGATGGAAACACACAGGCTCGCTGTAAAGCTGAGACTTCCACCTGCTCTTGCTCTGAACTGACCTTGGCTC
>NW_020955597.1:576507-582507 GCF_003031625.1 Empidonax traillii | reverse complement strand
CAGGAGTATTAAAATGATAATAAAAAACTAATACCCGTGCTGAGCATCATTTCAGAAATAAGCAATCAGAGGGGAGGTTAATACAACACAAACCTCCAGCACTCCTGTCTTCCCACTGTGCCTCCCTGTAATGGATCAGACAGTTCAACCAGTTTAAAACAGTTCTCATGGCAAGGCAGAGGGATTCCCTTCCATAAACAAGGAGGTGAGATCCATACTCTTAGTTTGGGAAAATATGATGGAAACACACAGGCTCGCTGTAAAGCTGAGACTTCCACCTGCTCTTGCTCTGAACTGACCTTGGCTCCTTATTCTTGTTCACAGCCTCTGGCCTCTCCTCTTCTCCATCTACCCCAACACAAGTGACCAAGCAGCCCACGTTTCCTCTTGAATCCTATAAGCATGAGCCTGAGAGACTGGAAACACGGATTCACTGTTCTTCACCTCCGGACACAGGGCAGAGATTCCCTTTGCCTCCAGCTCAGAGCGCAGCCAAGCCTCCCATCATGACACCAGCTCCCTGTGCTACCTCAAAACCAGTAAGTCAAGCATGTGTCCAGTTTTCCAGTGGGAAATGTCCAGGGCTGTGTGTTAAATGTGTCTTGTATTCCGACTGATGGGCTGCAGTGTGTGTGTCTGTGCTGTGGAACAGCACAAGGACAGTGCTGTGAGCCTTTTATTGCAGCTTTCCCAGAATATGGCTCAGCAGGCACTAAGAATCCAGAGGTGGCAGCTCCCTTCTGATTTACCCAGATAGTAACTAATCTTTGCACCAGTCTCCAAGTGAGTTTTGCAATGGCTACAGATCCCAGCATACGCTGCTGAGGTGCCACCTTGGAGATGGGTAAAATTTTATTTAGCATTGTCTTTTATCTCCCTCAGGAAGAACTGACGAGAGAGTTAGCAGCCAAGGAGAACATATAGAGAAATTCACAGTGTGAGCTGCAGGGGTTCTGAGTTCCTGCTGCCTCTGGGGTCTGAGGTGACTGGGACAGCTGTTGACTAATGGCACAAGTTGCTATCACACCTCCTGCCCCAGCTCAGAGAGTAGAGGAAGAAGGGCAGCACTACCAGGGCATTTATACAGCCCCCCCCCATAATAGAGGTGCCTTCATAAGAACAGTTCCTTCAGTTCCTGGGAATGCATAACTCAGCATTTCCTGGGAACGCATGAATCCCAGCCTCTGATATTTTCCACCACAAGATCCGCACTGCAGGCCACTGTGCCTCCTCCCTTCTACCTTGGCCAGCCTGAGCCTCAGAGACATCTCTCTCCTTCTTTTCTTTCTTTCTCCTCTTCCTTTTTGCCTCTTCTTTCCTCTTTGTGTTAATTCCTTTGCATTAACTGTATATTTCTGTTCCTCTGCTTTATGGAACCAGCAGACTTGATCAGAATTAACTACCCCTGCATCCATCTTGCCCAACTCTCCTTCTTTTCCCCCCCCCCTCAAAATATAAAATCTTTGACATTTTCTGTATCTAGAGATCTACAAACGTAAAGGGCACAAAGGTTCTCAAGATCAGCTTCTCTGCTGAACGACTGCAGATTCAGTTTTGTTCCAGTTCTCAGTAATTTATTTAAAAGCAGGAAGTTTCCTCCCACTCGCCCATGGGAAAGCTGTTCCAGAATCTGAACACGGTAACATAGCAATCCCAAAACCTTTTTGCTTTTGTGTTAGGTACCTCCACAGCAGCAGCAGCTGCTCTCGTGATGCTGAAAGCATTTGGGCCCTGGGTCAGTGTTTGGGGACTACTTTTAAGTCATTCACACACATCCTATAAAACACGTGCCCTGTTTTGGGGCCCCCTCCTGTAAAGGTTAAGAAGTCTCTTGATTTTCGACCTGATTTTTTTCATGAACAGGTTATAACCATTTGCTCTTGTAATTAATGGCCATTTTCATTCATTGTTTGTTACATCCTGTTGTACCTGCAGCCCAGCCTTTGTTTTTTCTAGATTAAACAAGCAATACAAATTACAGACTTTCTGTTCTGCTGCTACGCAAAAGTAAATCATTAAAGTATTAAATAAAATATGCTTACAGTTAGGGAACTCCAGCAGTAAGTTTTGTCCAGCCAACTCACTGCCTTGTCAGTATAGTCTTGGGATGCATAAATAATGAAACCCAAAGGTTTATAGGACACAGAAATATTCTGAGTAGGTTGTAGTCAATCAGTCATATTCTTTGCATATGAATGTGTTTATCTGTATTATGCAGCTACAGAGGAGCCTTTTGTACCTGTTAGAACAGAAGTAAGGAAACAACATAATCTTAGCACATTCCACTGACCAAAAGACTGAAAAGTTTATTTTGTTTTTAATTATTTGCTGATTCAGACAACACGAAGTTGAGTAGAAGATGCCAGAATAAAGAAACAGAATTCTCAGCAAGTTTTTCTGAACAGTTGTGGTTGTATATATGTACAAACAAAAGTCTGGGTGGAAACTCAGTATGTTGGACTCAATTCTCTCCTGTTCAGAAGATACAGAAACACATGAGATGTGTAGCACCTGATTGTCTGGTACTCTCTGTACTCATTTATATCTGGGAACAGTGAGTGTGCAGGGCTGTGAATCATTAGGTTTCTGGTTTACTTGGTAATAAATGTCAGCAGCCACCGTTCGGTGAGGAACAAAGCTCTGGATGTTTAATTTTCAACAGAGACTGAAGAGAGAGATTAGATTTGCCATGTTCTTCTAGCAGGAGAAACTGTTAGAGGGACAAGGTAAGTTCCTGCAGAAGGGCGCGAACCTGAATCTGATGTGTGTTCACTCAGGACTGTTGTGCCTTTCAATCCCTGCAAGTTACTGACCCAGTTTTCATTTACAAATGCAACAGCAGTAGACCAACATCCTTTATTTGAGTACATCTCAAACATCTCATTTGTTTTAAGCTGTGTGTTAATAAATACATGATTTCACAATCACATGCCATAGACAAATATGTAAATTTCTTGTTTACTTACTTCACCATTTGCTGGAATAAAAAAATCAGTTATCTTAAAAACACACCATAAATTAAATGAGAAATGGTTTCATAGTGGCCATGCTGTTAAATGACCAGTTTAACGATAGAGAATCTTCTATGCTGGCATCTGAAATGAGAAGGTGACTCTTATCTACAGGGCTCTGTCAACTTAAATCTCATTTACTTATTACATTGTTTAACTGGTGATGATAATGTGTGAGATCCCAGAACTATTATAAATGATTCATGATTACTATATATATATTGCAGTAGCAAAGAGGAACCCTTGGACCCAGACCTGGAATTATTATTTAAAAAAAAAAACAAAAAAACAGGAGAGCAGGAAGGTGCAGTATCACGACTAGGAACTATTCTTAGCTTGTTTTTATAATTTATTGCATTTGAAGCTGATTCTGTACTTGTTTTTTATATGTCTGAAACTCTGGTGCAGAATGGTTGAATCTATTCAGTAAGAGAGAAGGCTTGGAGGAAAGAATAAAAATATTTACTTCCCAGCAGATGTAACCAAAACCTTTCACGCTTTAGTAGCACTTACAACAGTCTGTATTCTGATATGATTTTTAAGACTTTGATTCTGGTGAGGGGAATAAATAGTGGGAGACAGTTCCTGAGAGAGGGAGATCTTCCTTCAACGAGTATCATCTCAACACAGTATTCAAAGCTAAGCAATTAACCTCATGCTAAATGGATGTCTGTGATTAGCACTGAGGTCTGCATTTATCCCACCTAACTTTAGAAACCTACCTGAGCTGCTTAAGCGGGGAGTACAGTGGCTCTAGTTGTCTCTGTATCCCCCAGAGAGGTGTTTTCAGGGGATGAATCAGATCTCCAGGGGGCTGAGCAGCCTCTTGCACAGATTGCAAAGGGAGTGACTCCGGGTGCGGCTTTTCTGAGCGAGGCACTTCTGAGAGGTGCCCAAAGCGAGACGTGATGGGGCTGTGACACACCATTGCAGCAGCTCCTACAGGCTTTCCCCTGGCTGTGCAGGTGTTCCTAGCTGTGGAGTTGGAAGGTTATAATGAGAAATGCAGCTGATAAGAGATCAAAGCTGTGCCTAAAGATTACTGTGCGCCGCGTTACACGGGGAAGGCGCGACTTGATTTTTCACAATGCAGTTCATGACTCTGTACTTTGGCCTCGTGTTGTTTGGATGGTGTAACCTCTAGGCAGTAAGTGGTAAACGATAACTCTTCTCTAATGTGACATTACGGACCATGAAAGGAATGCAGAGAGGCTGCATGTTCGGTAACGAGCCTGTTTGCCCTCTTTCCGCTTTGCCTGCATTTTGAAGTGGAATGTGGTGTGTTGAGCTTTAATGTGGTTGCATCCTTTTCATTTCATCCTTTCTTCTTCCACTGATATACAAGATGTGTAAGGCATCGTGAAAATGTCACTGTTCCCTGCGTCCTGCAAACACAAGTGTTTCTGTGGTGCATCATTTCCTGGCCTTTCTGGGTTTCCCCTTTCCCAACATGAAAGGAGGCCAGGCCAGAAGGTGCTTGCTCCAGACTGGAGTGTTCCCTTTGAGGTCTCTTTTGGTGAAAAACAAATCCAGGGCTTCCTCTGCTCACAAGAAGTGACAAAGGCACAACATGCCTACAAATGGTACTTTCCCTATGATTGTGAGATTTGGAGAACCACTGTTCTCCAGATAACTTCTAAGCCAAGTAATTGCCCAGAACGTTATTAAAAAGAGGAAATCTCAGACAAATGGTAGTCTGAGACTTACTCTTACCTTGTGTGAGCAGGTCCTGTTAAAACTGCAGACAGAGCACACGTGAGGCACTGAAAGAGACTGTTCTGTGTTCATTTTACACACTCCCTCCTGCTCTAGTGTATGGGAGAAGAGAGATGTAATGTACAGCTGGGACTCTTCCAGTCCTAGATGCAAGAGGGAAACCAGATTGTTCCTGCAGCTACTTGCTTGTTAAACAGTAGTACTTCCCTGCAAGGCTATTCATGCTGTTTCTTAGCCAAAATGTAGTAAACTCCAAAACAGGGCTGTTAACTTGTTCAGCGTGAAAGGCTCTTACATCACACCCTGTGCTGGCAAGGAGCCTGGGAACCAGGATATGTGCAGCAGGTCCTTGGGTTTGCCTCTCTCAGAAAAAGCCACACCACCTATCAGAGCTCTGTAACCTGCCAGCTCATTATAGAGATTTAAATCTGATGAAGAGAACAGAAAAATGTTCTTTTGATTCCGATGTTGCCGCGAAAAAAAGGCACGGGCTGGGAAAAGAGGAATCCAGTCTGCAAATGCACCAGAACTCCTTATTTCAGCATTTGTGTGGTTTAAGGCAATGCATGAGAGTGCCAAGGCATTACTGTGATTCAGCTTTGATTTGCACCACAGTAAAGTGATCACCGAAATTAGAGCCCGAAAGGCCGTCATTTACCAGTGACGAAAGCTCTGGCAGTGCTGGTGTGTCCAGGCTCCTTTTAAGTGCCTTAATAGCAGCACTCCTGGGAGGTGATTGTGTTCTCTAATAGATCCCAGGGGCTGTAACAAGCCTCGCTGAAGCATTTCTCCCTGCGGGAACTGTTGTTATCCGTGTGAAAGTGTGTTTAATTTCAAAATGGTATATATTTGTCCAGCAGCTGGCATAAAACTAATTAGCTGCAAACCCAGTAAAGGAATAACTTCGTGAGGAACTATGCAACAATTACGAAAAATCTTACTGGGAAAATGTTTTGAGCCACCCCCCCTCCCCCCAGATTTGATTGCAGTCCCCTTAGACATCATGGTAGCTCCACTGAGTTGAATATAAGCTCACACGAGAATTATTTAATACGGTTGGAAAGTCCGTACTGAGATTTACTGGGACTTCGAGAATAAATGAACCAATAAATTCACTTGGACCTGAACATTACAAAAATAGAAAGCTTCTGCAACTTCACACAACTTTTTTAATTAAACCTCACATTTTATTAATATTCTGTTTGCACACTTCACCTTCTCCCTACTAGTCATAGCTTTGCTGTCACATTTGGTCTTTTCCTCCCGTTTAAGT